>NW_022983445.1:0-19737 GCF_011762595.2 Tursiops truncatus | reverse complement strand
GGCCACTGTGGCAGCGGGAGGCACTGACGGGGACCCAAGGGAGCTGGGGCACATTGCCCCAGCTCACCTCCAGGGGCGTCAGGCGGTCACTCTGCCACGGAGTGCCCGGGGTCGGGGGTGCAGGGAGGTGGTTTGGAGTTGCTGGGACAGGTGTACATCCCAGCGGCTCCCCTCCATCCGCACAGACAGATGACCCTGGGGAGGGCCATCAGTTCACTAGACCCTCCTGGGGAGCTCTCCATGGGAGTGTGTCTGTACTCTCGCCTCAAACCCCCCCCGGACTCGTTTCGTCGGTTCATTCACTCGTTCCTGCTCCACTCGTTCATTCGTAAGCACGCAGGTACACGAACGTGTGCGTGGGCGCGCGTGCGTATCACGTGTGCGTCGTGCGTAAGCTCGTGTACGTGCGCCTACAGAGCGTGTACAAAAGGTCCCTTCTCTCGTACTTTCTCCCTGTAACCGCCTCGGGGTGCCGCTGTGGATAGAACTTTCTCCCGGTCAAAGCCAAAGCCCTGGCCGTTGCTCGATGGCCGCTCCCAAGTTGTCCCCGTCTGCGGAGGGAAGCACGCGTCATTTCTGCGTGCGTATGTGTGCTCCCGGGGTTGAATGCAGGTGGGGGCAGCGGGCCGCAGAGGGCTGTGTGCATGTCGCCTGCTCCCCGGCCCCAGCAGGCTCAGGTAGCGATAGGTAGTCTTCTGCCTTTTCGGCTGCTCTCACGGCGCTATAGGCGTGCCGTGGCGTCGGCGCGTCTGTGCGGAGTCGACGTCGTGTCCTGCTAGGTCCCCTCCGTTTCTTTTCGGACAGCTGCCCAGGGTAGGGTGCCCTTGTCTGTGCCCGGAGGCAGGAGCGTAGGGTGTCTCACGTGCCCCTCCTCTTTGGACGCTAGGCTTCCGCCTTGTTCCTTCCTCTCCTCTTCTGTCTCCCACGGAAGTGGCTCTGAGGCGCGGGCCACCGAGTCCGTCGTTACCAGGGTGTGGGTGAGCGTGACCAGGGTACGTTCTCCGGCGTCGGCGTCCACCCAGAGGAGAGGAGCAGGGTAGATCTCACGTGGGCCACGTCCCAGAGCACGTGTCTTTATGCCCGGAAAGTCTGTGAGGTCGGCCTTTCTCTGGATAATGACAGTACTGCTGGTGCCCTTTTATCTGAGTGAAATAGATGTTCTATGTTTTTATTTGTGGTTGTTTATGTCTGCTTGTTAGATATTCATGTATATTGCACCAATGTCACACTGGTTAAAGTTGGAACTTATTGAGTACAGCGCCTTTTGTTCTGTTGGAGTTTACCGCTTACTTTGCCAAGAAAACTGTGTTTTATCCTTATGAGCCTATGTTCGGGCCTGCTGCCTTCTTATCTGTTGGTGGGATATAGGAATGACTGATAATCATATGGGGCTTTTTTGTTCGGTGAGATTAAAATGTTCTATAATTGACTTAGAAGAGGAGCGTTTAAGTTTGTGATTCTAGTAAAAAGTATGTAAAAAAGTATGTAATCTCTCACTTTAAACAAGTGAATCGTAGGGTATATTTTGCTGTATTTTTACAGAATTCCAAATGTGTAAACATGTTTATTGAAAAAGAAGAAACTTAAATCAAGTAGTTAACCCTTTACTAAAGAACAGGAAGAGATCCACAAAGTAAACCGCAAGCTAGCAGAAGGAAGACAGTTATTAAGATTAACGCAGCTTAAACCTAAGTGTCCACCAACAGATGAATGGATCAAGGAAATGTGTATATATTTACAGTGGAACATTATTCAGCCATAAGAAAGAATGAACTCTTGCATTTGTGGTAACATGGATGGGACCTCAAGGGCATTATGCTGAGTGGAATAAGACAGAGAAAGATAAATAGTGTACGATCTCACTTACATGTGGAATCTTACAAAGAAAAAAATGATAACAAGAAGAAAAAGCAAGGCCACAGATGCAGAGAACGGATTGGTGGTTGTCAAAGACATGGATTGGGCGATGGGCAAAATGCGCAAAGGGGGTCCAAAGGCACAGACTCCCAGTTATAAGGTATATAAGTCATGGAGATGTAAGGTATAGCATGGTGACTATAGCTACCAATACTGCGTTGCATATTTAACAGTTGAGAGAGTAGATCTTAAAGAGAGTAGATCTTAAAGATCTTAAGAGTAGATCTTAAAAATTCTCATCACACACAAAAATTTGTAACTCCGTGGTGATTGGTCTTAACTAGAGTTATCATCATTTTCAGAAAGTATAGAAATGTCAAATTATTATGTTTTACACCTGAAAATAATGTAATGTTGTTTGTCAGTTATACCTAAAAAAAATGTCCTGTGCATTAAAAAAAAAAAAACAAAAAACTAAAAAAACAAAACTTAATGTAGCTTACATGAAGTATAGAATAGAGGAAAAATGAATGAGAAAATTGACAGCTGAAAAGATAAGTGCATTTTATTATTTATTTATTTTGGCTGCGTTGGGGCACTGGCTTTCTGTAGCCGTGGCAAGCGGGGGCTGCTCTTCGTTGCGGTGCGTAGGCTTCTCATCGTGGTGGTTTCTGTTATTGCAGAGCACGGGCTCCAGGCATGCGGCCTCAAGTAGTTGCAGCACACAGGCTCAGTAGTTGTGGTTCGCGGGCTCTAGAGCCCAGCCTCAGTAGTTGTGGCACACGGGCTTAGGTGCTCCGCGGCATGTGGGATCTTCCCGGACCAGGGATTGAACCCGTGTCCTCTGCACTGGCAGTCGGATTCTTAACCACTGCGTATTTTTACTTGCGTTAAGTACTTAACCCAAGTGTTTTTGTGTTTGTGAGTGGCTTATTTCACTTGCATTTTGTCCTCAAGTTTTATCCATAGTTTTCCATGTCACAGGACTTACTTCCTTTTAAGGGGTGAATAATATTCAGTTTTCTGTACATGTCATATTTTCTTTATCCATCCACCTGAAGACCAACTTGGAGTCTTAAGAGGATACTGGTACATTTCCTAAGTGAAAGGGAACTTGTAGGAATTTCCTAGATAGGGAAAGCTTAAGGGGAACTTCGGCGTGACTGGATTGGGTGACATTTTAAGTTTTGCTTAAAGTTTTTTTCATATATAAAGTCTAAACAAACTGTTTGAGAGACTGAAATCGCTTTAGCTCTGAAGAGAAGGGACACCAGCTCCTTCCAGCTGTAAGGCATTCTTTGGTGGACTGAAAATATAGCAGAAGTGTTTGAGGATTCATCCTCATGACAGGTAGCTGTCCCATAGGGAACCTCATCATGACACTTTAAGTAATTGACAAGAATTGCAGTCAGCTGTCCATATCCGTGGGTTCCACATCCACAGATATGGAACTCGCGGATACAGAGGGCTAGTTGTAAAGGATATGAGTATCTGCCGATTTGGGTATCCACAGGCTTCCTGGCTTCCTGGAACCAATCCCCCATGGATACTGAGGGCTAACTGCATTGAGACACTGTACTGAAAGAGCAACATAAGATGGTGAGCTCACAGTGGAAAGCTAAAGAGTCCAGAGTCATACTCTCTACAATTATACCATACTTGTACACAGCTGTGCAGTTATTTGCATGTTAATGACAACCTGTGACTAGATGTCAAAAACCTTTAGTTAGAATTTTGCCTTTGACCATTTGATTCTTTTTCCTTGGAGAATCAAAGTCATGCAGTTCAAGAATCATTTCATGGAGGACAGTATTTTTGTGTTTGTGAGTGGCTTATTTCACTTGTATTTTGTTCTCAATTTTTATCCATATTTTTCCATGTCTCAGGACTTTCTTCCTTTGAAGGGATGAATCATATTGCATTTTCTGTATATCTCATATTCCATCCATCCCCCTGAAGACCAACATTTGGGTTGTTTCCCCCTCTTCACTATTGTGAATAGTGCTGCTAGAAACATGAGTTTGCAGATATCTCCTGAAGACACTGCCTTCAAGTATTTTGGATATGTATTTAGAATCTGTATTACTTGGTCATATGGATCTGATATACTGGTTTCCATAGTGGTTATTCCGTTTTTTAATCCTAGAAGCAGTGCACAAGGGTTTGAATTTCTGTACATTCTCATCTATATCCGTATTTTGTTTTATTTTGATAGTAGCTATGTTAATGTGTTGGAGGTGACATCTCATTTTGCTTTTGATTTGCATTTCTCTAGAGATCATTGATGTTAAGCACCTTTGCATTTTCTGGTTGGCCATCTGTATTTATCTTTACAGAAATGTCTATTTAAAGTCCTGCTCATTCGTTAATCAGGTTTTTGTTTTCAAGTTTTTAAGTTTGTAGGAGTTTTTTGTATATTTTAGATAATAACACCTTATCAGATATGTGATTTCCATGTAGTTTCTTCTATTCTGTAGATAATCTCTTCACTCTGTTGATTGTGTCCTATGATTCGTTTTAGTGTGATGTAGTCTCATTTGTCTATTTTTGCTCTTGTTGTGTTGACAAAACTCCCAACTTTTAGGTTGTGCCTAAGTTTTATTGTGGGATCTTAGGACTATAGCCTGGGAGAGAGACTCTCAGAGAGCTTTAAGGAACTGCTAAAGAAGTAAGGGAGGAGCCAGGACATAAAGGACTTTTTTTTTGCTGGAAAAAACATTTAAACGATTACTGTTAATCACAAAAAACAGACATCTGAAGTTAATGATTTTAGTACTTTTCTATGTATGGGAAGATGCAAGAATCTTGGCTCACTGAAATTATTCCTTATCTTCATTATCTAGGGCCAGTTTCCAAAGTGCAGAATGCTTCCTGTTTTTCTCCATCCTGAATTTCCCTCAGGGTGCACCTTCAAGGGGTGGTTGCAGTGGCTGATGGCTTGATCCCTGTAGAACTGGAATGGTGGGCAACATTCTTTGTTTAGTGGAATGGCAGGCAACATTCCCTGTCCACAGCTGCCTGTGCTTCTCATGTCATATCCAAGAAATTCCAAAACTACTGTCAAGAAAGTTTCACCTGTTTTCTTCTATGAGTTTTATAGTTTTTCTTATATTTAGTTCTTTTATATATTTTCAGTTAATTTTAGTATATGGTATCTTTCTTTTGTATGTGGTTATACAGTTGGCCCAGTAGTATTTGTTGAAGGGACTGTTTTGCCATTGAGACGTATCGGCACCCTTTCGAAAATCATTTGGTCATATACAAGATGGTGTTTTCCGGGCCCTCTAGTCTTCTCCATTGGTCTACATGTCTGTCTCATGCCAGAACTACACTGCTTTGATTAGTGTAACGCCTTTTTGTTTTAAGTTTTGAAGTCAGGAAGTGTGAGACCTCCAACTTTGTTCATTTTCAAGACTGTATATTTGGAGGTCCCTTGAAATTACTTATGAATTTTAGAATTTTTCTATTTCTGTAAAAAATGCTGTTGGGATTTTGATAGGGATTGCATTAAATGTGTAGATAGCTTTGGGTACTATTGACATCTTAACAATATTAAGTCCTCCAATCCATGAATAGAGGATATGTTTCCATACATTTGTGTATTCTTTGAAGTCCTGTCATCAGTGTTTTCTTGTTTTCATGTATGTCTTTCACTTCTTTGGTTGTATTTATTCCTCAGTAGTTTATTCCTTTTGTTCTTAAATTTTTATTTCTTTAAAAAACTTAATTGTTTCATTATCCTCTTATTTCATAGATCTATAAACAGATAAAAACAGTCAGTATTTTTCCCATCACTTGCAGAAAGACCCTAAAAGTTTGGGGTTTGCTTTTTCATACTATTCACACACATGGAAATGGAGCTGTAACTTTAGGTTAAAAATTCATCCCTATGCCCTATACTGTTAGAAGTTTTTAGAACTGATGGTTGCCTAAGTTTAAAATCATAATTGAAATTCCTAGTTTGTCTTAAAAAAGATCCCAGCACAGGGACTGATTGAAATGATCGAAAGAGCCTCCTCCAAATTCCAGTGCCCAGTAGTAAACAGAGCCTGGTTATTTAACCTGTTTTTTTTAAAACCGTGTATAAATGACCAACAGGACATGGGTATCTGAATATACACAGCAAACAATGTATATGCATATAGCAGATTTTACACTTATTTAATTTGTATAAATGTGCCACTTTGGCATAAGGATTATTTTAAGGTGAAGCGCAAATACAAAGAAGTAGATACAAGAAAAACTTCCTGCCCTCCCCTTATTTGCCTAAAAGCAGGACATAAATTTTCAAAGGTGTCCCTCCTCCCTTTTCAACCAGGAAGGAAAAGTTAATCCCTGGAAAAAACATTAGACCTTCTCAATTTGGAAACAGCACCAGAGGAATCTACATAAAAAACTTTACCAACTAGCCCTTATCTACATTAGTTTCCCATATATTTCCCTTGTTACAATTGGCGCTCTAGAAATTTCAAGGTTCTTTTTCATTATCACTTCTCTAAACATGTATTGTTCTTTTGCTAAAATACTATGTAAACTCAAGTTCTAACCAAACCTTTTATTCAACTCTGGGGACTTCCATGTGTCACAAGTGATACACATGTTAGTAAACTTGTTTTTCTCTTGTTAATCTCTCTTTTGTTATAGTGGCCCCAGATAAGAACTTGGGAAGGGTAGAAAGGTAATTATTTTTCCTTCCTTGCATTGGGCAAATGATATCTGCAATGTCTGTCATGGAACAATAAGTGGAAAACTTTACTATTCACCATTCACAGAACTATTTAGAGCTAAAAGAAGTTTAAACAAGTACACTTTCAAAAGATGTTGTTAGGAGCTTCCCTGGTGGCGCAGTGGTTCGGGGTCTGCCTGCCGATGCAGGGGACACGGGTTCGTGCCGCGGTCTGGGAGGATCCCACATGCCGCGGAGTGGCTAGGCCCGTGAGCCATGGCCGCTGAGCCTGCGCGTCCGGAGCCTGTGCTCCACAACGGGAGAGGCCACAACAGTAAGAGGTCCACGTACTGGGGAAAAAAAAAAAAAAAAGATGTTGTTAAGTTGGTATCACTCATAAGCCTGAGGTTATGCTAGCCTTAGTTGCTCCCATCCCAGGTGAGAAGGTCCCAAGAACAGGCACTGCCTGTGCTTTATCACCTCCCGCTCTTTGCCAGGGACCCAGCGCCCCTTCCACAGCCTTCCCAGGGCTGGTGTAGGTGGTGTCCACACCACCTAGGTGGGTATGGGTCACAGTGACTTGCAGGTTTTTTTCTGCCTGACTGGTACCTTTATTTATATTTTCCTTCGTTTTGGTGAAAAGAAAATGCTCTTCATGAAAAGTAAGGTTTGCATAATGGAGATAGTGTAGTATAGAGGGGAAAAGGAAGTTAATCACTGAAGCCACCACGCAGAGATAAGAAGTGTTAATTTGGGGCATGTATCATCGCAGCAGGTTGTTCCCTGAGGACACAGAGAGAGAGATGTAAATAAAGATCACTTAAAAACGACAGTCTAAGGAGCTGCCTAGACCGTTGAACAATGTGGGGGTTAAGGCTGCTGACCCTCCCTGCAGTTGAAAATCCGTCTATTACTTACAGTCAGCCTCTGTGTATGTGGTTCCTCTGTATCTATGGTTTTGTATCCATGGATTCAACCAACTTTGCATCCTGTAGATTGTAGTATTTACTACTGTGAAAAATATCCATGTATAAGTGGACCCACACAGTTCAAACCTGTGTTGTTCAAGGGTCCACTGTATTGGGTTACTCAACAACTGACTGTAAGGATATTTTTGATTCTATTTCCATTGACAAATATAATCCTTACTTCATTATTTTTTAAGGAAAAAAAAACCCATCTTCACTATTACAGAAGACTGAAATCACCCCTGTCCAGATCCACTCCCCAGTGTAACCACCCTTAAAAGAAACACTTCTTGGGGCTTCCCTGGTGGCACAGTGGTTGAGAATCTGCCTGCCAATGCAGGGGACACGGGTTCGAGCCCTGGTCTGGGAAGATCCCACATGCCGCGGAGCAACTAGGCCCATGAGCCACAACTACTGAGCCTGCGCGTCTGGAGCCTGTGCTCGGCAACTAGAGAGGCCGCGATAGTGAGAGGCCCGCGCACCGCGATGAAGAGTGGCCCCCGCTCGCCGCAACTAGAGAAAGCCCTCGCACAGAAACAAAGACTCAACACAGCCATAAAATAAATAAATAAATTAAAAAAAAAAAAAAAGAAACGCTGCTTTTAAAAATCCATGGGCTCTGCATCAACCACACAGCAGCACAACTGGCCTGCTGACTGCCCCTAACGCCGCAGAATTTTCTGCCTCCATTCTGCTCCCCCACTGAGGACCTGCACAGGCTGTCCAGCTACTTCCATCCTTGTCTCAGGCTCTGAATCACAGCCCCTTTTCTCACATATTCTCTACTTTTTGGGCAGAGGTGGTAGAAATTTCCAGGGCAATGTTACCGAATCAGGTTTCTTTGCCCAACGTGAAGCAAATCAAACACTAAGATGCCAAGGTTTGCAGCAGAGAAAGAGCTTATTCGTGAAGCAGCCAAGTGCGGGGACTGGAGAACAAATTTCAAAACTGCCTCCCTGAAGGCCAGGGACTCAGGATAGAGGATAAAGAAGCAGGGTGGTCTGAAGAGTGGGGAAAGCTGATTGGAGGTAAGAAGAAGGTGAGTAATCATTCTGCACAGGCACAAGTGAACTACATGCTGCTTTGTGGGACGCATGTTCAGAAAATGGTGGTGTCAGCATGATCTGAGGGTGGAGTTTTTGGCCCTCTGACACCAAAAAGTCATCCATCAGACACTCGCGCAGGCCCGGTGGTCTTGACCCATTTGAACTGCTTAAGACTCGCTCCAAGTTCCTGAAAATCTAAGCAACCCATAGTCAGAGGTGTTGTCTATAGGGGGTGGTTAAAGGAGTCTTGTGATATACTGTCTAAGCTGCGTGAAGCTTGCAGGGTATGCAATTTGCAAGAACAATTAAGATGAGCTTGATTGGTGAAGGCAGGTTACACAGTATTATTTATTAAGCAAGTTATAGTTTAAGGGTCTAAATGATGACTGCCCTCGATTTCAATAAGAGGAAGGAGGACAACAAGGGCCCTGAGGTGCTCAGTTCTGGCCAGGCAGCTGCCTTTCTGCATTTCAGGTCAACACAGGAAATCTCACAAAGCCCAGCTGCCTTCACCTGGTGGGGAACGTGTTGGGTGAAAGTGTTCATGCTCTGCCGCAACTTGCCCACCTTGTTGAGGGTGGACAGTAAAGAGAGGTTCCACCTCCTCCACAGATGGAATTACCTAACAAAGCCTTCACCTGTGAGTCTCACTATGGATTGATTCCTCATTATTTTTCCAGGTTCTTCACCTTGGGGAATAACGGCAATTCCCCCACGAAAAGAAGCAACTCAAAGCCTTTTTTCTGTCCCTGTTCCCTTGACAGACACAGATTCAATAAGTACTCATTGTGCCAGAAAACCAAGGTCCACAGAAACTAGTGGTTTTGCCAGGGTGAACCAGGGTGCCACAGGATGGATTCACACACACGTGGCTCTCAGGCTGCCAATCCCTTACTCTTGTAGGAAATGAAAAAAACATTTTTCCCTACCCTTCTAACTTCTCTACTGGGATTCCAGTAACAAGAAACAGATTAACAAGACAAAAAGCATACAAATGTGTTTAATGTAAATGTATGTGACTCAGGAGCCTGCATAAGAAAATGAAGACCTGAAGAAATGGATAAACCTGAGTGTTTTTATGCTTAGGTTTGATAAGAGTGAAAAATCATGGAAGCTCTGATAGGGACAGAGTATGAGTTAAGTGTAGTAAAATGGGGGAAATTTAGCAAGTCCTGTTCATTCACATTCCTCTGTGTCCCTTCTAATTCAGAGATAAGAATGCTCCTTTCTGCCAGGTAAAGGGAGGGCACTGCTCACATGAGGGTTTATGACCGGCTTCAGAGGAAGATCAAAAAGTCCTTGCAAATGCCATTTCTCAAATTCCTCCAGCTTAAAATATTCAATATGCCAATATGCCTGACCTCATCACTCTGTGAAAATGACCAATAAGTACAAGAGAAGATGCTCAACATCATTAATCATTATGGAAATAGAAATTAAAATCACAAGGAGATAGCATTTCATACCTACGAAGGTAGCTATAATACAGTTAAATGGGACATGAATGTTTTCATGGGGCATTAGGGAATAACTGTAACCTTTGTTCAATGCAGTGATGGTGTATTTTGGGCATTTTTAAGACCTTATCTGTTACAGGATATGATACATTAGATCATATGGAGTGTATAACTTAGGATTTATGGGTGAAGTCAATATGTTTGAAATACTGTAGCAAAACAAAAACAATTAGAAAGTGGTTATTTTTGAAGCTGGTGGGTGGTGAAGGGGTTCAGAATATGTCACCCCAAAATATGCCACTTTGGCATGTGGATTCTTTTGAGCTAAGCAACCAAATCCCAACAGAGGCAGGAGAAACTCTTTACCTCTTCCAAAGGACATTTACATTTATAAAGAAAATTTCCATTTAGAGCCACACTTCCGGAGATAACTTTTGTGAAATTCCCATTTCTATGTAAGTAATTAAAATTGGTTTTTTTCCTCCTCTTAATCTAATTTAAATTTCTGAAGGCCAAGTGTAGAACTTAGAAGTGTAGAAGTTTTCTCCTCCCCTATAGTGGGTAAGTGGAGTTATGTTCCATCTAATTTGCTTAAAATTATCTATGAAAAGCGTATACGAGAATGACAAGAAAAACTATGCCAACCGAAACTGATAATCATATTTTGAGTATGTTATTGAATCATATGGGTGAAAACACCAAGCTAAAGGAGTTGATTCTGGTTTCATTTACAGAGCTGTAATTGGTTGTGTCTCCATTTAGGGCTGGAAACAGGTGGCTTTTGTTTTAAGTATTGTAGAATTATTCAACCACTTCATTAAAGCGTAGGGTATCTATTTTTAATGATCTCTTGTGTGAGAATGTAAATACGGGGAGGAGATTCTGAAAGATGCACACTGTACAGGTAACAGGGTCAGCTCTGGGAATGGCATGAACATTAGGGCTGGTGGCCAAAGGTGACTTTCATCATTTGCTGAGCACCTACTATGTGCCAATGATGAGCACCTACTATGTGCCAGATACTAGTGTTCTTCATGCTGGAAATATAGACACGAAAGAGACCTAAAGTCCTTGCTTACATGGGGCTCACATCTAGTGGGGGAGACTGAAAGGTAAGCTCAATGAGACCCACGTGTATTATAATGATGCGTGCTGTGCAGCACATGAAGGCAGGGAAGGGGAATAGGTCGGGGGAGGGATCTTCACCTGCAGGTAGGTTGTATGGAGAAGGCCTCACTGAGAAGGGGACATAAAGACCTGAAGGAAGAGACGGGGTGGGGGTGGGGGACCCTGTGGAGATCTGGGGGATGATCCTCTGAGGATCATATCCTGTGTGCCTCTTACTAATGTTATGCTGTTAAATCATTTAGACACTTACAAATAGTCATTGACCCTCCAGTTTTGAAGCAGGAGGCGCTGTGGTGTATTCTGTTTGGAATTGGTCAGGGTTAGGGCCACAATTACCTTGATGAGGATATGATTGAAGACCTTAGCCACTTTGAATAAATTGAGGTTCTAGCCATGCACACTAGTGTGTGCTCCTATAAAATGGATCTTTTTGGAATATGTGTAGAGATTGGTCCCTACAGAGCATCTTACTGAAGTGGCTCGGTCCACTTCTGTAAGTTGTTTAGCTATGTGACTGACAGTGCTGAACAAAACCCAAACGTGGAAATCAATCAATTATAAGTGGGAGAACATTTCTGTATCTGTGGATCTGTAGGTCTGACCGTTTATTTATTTATTTCACTAACCTCAGGGACAGTATGTTAGGGAAGCAGAAAGGCTGATCAGTATCTCTGACCATGAGCCTCAATGCCAGCAAATTACCATATGAAGTGACCAAATGGTCACAGTGGATTACATCACAGTGGGTTTGCAGTATAAAGTCCAGACCATCTGTAGCTGTAGGCTTATTTCTCCTAAGGGTAGGCAGTGGCTGGATGGGTTTCTTTTGCAGAACTAGAAAAAGGCTGCTGTGTTTTTGTTTTGTTTTGTTCTTTTGTTTTTTACTTTTTTCATGCTGAATTCTTAGGGAAATTAATCTGTATCTGTGGCCAAGGTATTCAACAATACTTTCTTTCTGTTTCAGGTCACAGTTTGGTAAGAAGATCAAAGGGCACTATCAACAGCTCGTGCACTGCCTTGGTGTGAACCCAGAGTTCAAGCACAGACGAAGATCAGACACTGACTTCACACTTCTGATAGGTACGCAGTACAGCCCTCAGTTGTGCTTTGATTCTGTTTCCCCCTTCTGTACAATAGGCTCCCCTCTCAAGGCAGGTCTCTCACCGAATTTCCTCTTGTTAGTGTCTGGCTAGCACCGCGTCCAGGTATACTCAGTCGCTGTAATTGTTCATCGTGATGATCAGGAGAGCTCTGCCGGTGCGATTCAAATATCAACCTATTTGGTAAGTTCCAACACCCCCAAACTCAGTTTAAACTCGAAGCCCAGAAAAGGCCATTATTACTAGAGCCGATTTCACACATCTGATAGGTATGGAACATAACTCCCAGGTGTACTCTGTGTCTTACCCCCTTGCTTTTTACAAAGGTGACTTTCTGAATTGTTTTAATCCAGTTTATACTGGTGCCATGGAGGCACGTTCTTCATGCTCAAGACTGAGCAAAGGCAGGGTTATTTCAGTACCTTTTAAAGCTATAAAAAATAGCCCGACACTTTCATAAACCCTAGAGCTAGGAGAGAATTTGAGGGCATCCTGTTTGGCCCCTGGATTGCTGAGAAAAAGGAACTTCTGTCATCCTACACTGGAATCTCTGAGAAGGATGATGTGAAACTTCTCATGTGAAATGTACCTTGCTATATAGCGCCTCCTAGTTTAAGAAGTTTTTTTTATACCTTATTGAAATCTCTACTGGGAAGGATCCAGCATACACTCATTTGTTGTACAGGAGGAAAACTAGAGCTGTCAAATGCCAATTCTGTAGTACTCTTCTGGTCTACAGCACAGGGCAGGCTCAGTAATATTGAAAGAGGAATAGCTTATTATTGTTTATGATGTATTGTTCTTCTGTGATTTTAACAGTAATGCACCCATAGGTGATTTAGAAAGTTATACAGGTTTCATGGGGGAGTCATAAGGGACTGTTTCCAGTAGTTGTGCTGGCTGATCTCCTCTTATGGACCATACCATTGGCATGCTCTCCTGTTGGTGTGGGTGAGTGGGTCAGGGTTCAGCAGACATTGGCTTCATGTGCTGTATGCCAACTTTTTATAACGACTATGTTCTGTGAATCAGCAGTTGGGGCAGGGAGAGATGAGGGGCCCAGAGAGGGTGGTCAGCATCATAATCCCCTTATGACCTCATCAACCTGCCACCTCTGATTTTGAACACATCCTTGTACTTCTCCAGGTTTTGATATCTCTAACTAATTTCCGGGTAAATCAATGAAAAGTTCCTACATCTTTATGATCAAGAGGCTGATGAATACTGTGGAAATTAATTTTTTTTAAATGCATATCTGTACATACATACACAAATTAGCAGCTACTTCAGGAAGTTTAAGGAAACCTATGGACCTCTCTTAAGAGCACCTAGACTTAGGGAGTTCACTGTTTCTTCCAATTTCACACACCTGTGATTTTAGTGCCTTCCACCATTCAAATCGTATCAGGCCCCTGCCTGACGTTCTCCAATAATTTCCCATTGAAATTAGAATGAAACTATTTACCAAGCATGGCCAGCAATGAACAAGATCAGGCTACTCTTTGCCCTGATCACTCAACCTCTTTCCTCCTTGATTACTTTGCCCTAGACACACAGGTATGTTCCTTTGGAGCTTTATTAATAGGAGTATAATAGGCAGAAGATAAACGTCCCTGTTTACAGTGTACACCTTGATAACTATTGACATATGTTCTACGTGAGAGATGATCAGCACACTCAGAATAATGAACACATCCATCACACCCAAAAAAAGGTTTTGCTTCCTTGGTATGTATAGTAATGAGAACTACATTTTGCTCCAAAGAGGTTCTCTAGTTATTTATCTCATGCTTAACTAGGGATAATTTATTATTAAGCAAATTATGTATGTCGGAAAACAACTTGCTCCTGGTGTACTTGAATGTACCTGAGAAACTTCTTTCCTTATGTTTTTGATACTTTATGCCCCAGGTCGAATGTTACCGAAGTACAGTCTTTCACAGGAATCTCATATTGATGAGTGTTATTATATATTCTCCTATTAATGCTTTTGTCTAAGGTATTTTGAATGTTAATCATAGTAAATTTGGAGTCCCTGGCACATTTCCACCCATAACAAATCATGAAAGAAATTTTATAGAATCCTGTACTCATAAAAGTTGAAAAATAATGGAATCATTTTTAAATCGTAAGAGTGTGCTTAAAATGTATTCCTGGATGCTTGGTTATGGTCCTCAACAAACCTAATGTTGAATTCAGTAAGTTAGCTAAGGAAAGAGTATGTGGTAGCTTATGATTTATGTGTGGGATAGGCCAGTTTCTCTTTAATGGCAATAGACATAAAATAATGGTCAATGTTATGTATTGTAAGAAAGGAAAAAGTATTTTTTCAACCTTCTTAGTGTCCCGGCAAGGTCTGAAAATGAAACTGATAAAAACAGATTAACAGAAGAAAGGCGTACAAATTTATAAGTTTTATGTGTCATGGGATCCTTCATGAGCAAATGGTTAGACTTGTGTATCTTATGCTAGGTGTGATGAAGAGTGGACAGTCATGGAGGAATATGATAGATTAAGGAAAATAAGGTAATTGTAGTGAATGGGGGGTCATTTAGCAAGGCCTGTTTGTTTGGATTCTTCTTGGCGTCCCTCCTAATTCGGAGATAAAGAGGCTCCTTTCCTAATTCTTGTATGGACTAGTCAAATTGGAAGAAGATAAAAACAGCAGTTGGAATTTTTTAAATGATAAGGATCATTAAATGTTAGATTAAAACAGTTTTAAGAGAGTCCACCTGCCGATGCAGGGGACACGGGTTCATGCCCCGGTCCGGGAAGATCTCACATGCCGCGGAGCGGCTAGGCCCGTGAGCCATGGCCGCTGAGCCTGCATGTCCGGAGCCTGTGCTCCGCAACGGGAGAGGCCACAGCAGTGAGAGGCCCGCGTACTGCAAAATTAATTTAATCACATATCCTCTCCTTTCTCTTTTGCAAAACCTTTTAAATACTGTTTCAATTATACACTACTTTATACTTCTGGACCCAAAGCATAACCTCCGAAATTTCTTTTTCCTAATAAAATAAACTCACTGTGTAATCTACTGTTCCTTCCTCTTCAGCCTTAATACATATTGAAGAAAAACACTAGCCATATTATATTAAAGTGACAAATGAAGTTAGATTAGATATGATTAGAAGCAATCAACCTCAATACATCCGCACTGGGTTCCTTCAACTTTCACTTCCTTACAGTGAGTAGTTCCTTGGAGATGTGTGAGATGGCTATCTAGTTCTATGTTCTGTGGTCTCTAAAGTCAGCCTTCTTGATAGCAACAAACACCAAGTCCCCCCACGCTCTCTGCTTAAAGTGAGCTCATTCAGCTTCTTCGGATTGTCTACTACACATTTTAAAAAGGATATTGCTAACTCATGTAGATTTGGTGAAAGTTGAGGTTGTCTTTTAATGTTAATGTCTTACACAAATGCTTTTGAGCAATTGCCAGCCTTTTTTTTTTTAATTAAGTAATTAATTTATTTTTGGCTGCGTTGGGTCCTCGTGGCTGCGCGAGGGCTTTCTTTTTTAGTTGCGGGGGCTACTCTTCATTGCCGTGCGCGGGCCTCTCATTGCGGTGGCCTCTCTCGTCGCGGAGCACCGGCTCTAGAGCGCAGGCTCAGTAGTTGTGGCGCACGGGCCTAGCTGCTCTGCAGCATGTGGGATCTTCCTGAACCAGGGCTCGAACCCGTGTCCCCTGCATTGGCAGGTGGATTCCTAACCACTGCGCCACCAGGGAAGCCCCATTGCCAGCTTTGTAAATACCTAGATTGTCTTTTGCTTGTTTCATGAAAGCACAGCTACAGTTATACTAGGTGCTACCCAAAGTTTCATGCCTTTTCTTTTTACTATACTAAAGTGCTTTCATATTTCTTCAAAACTGTGTTTTTCATGGAGATTAAATTATCACTTTTCCTCTATCACTCCAGCATCACAGAGCAACACAGAGGCTATTTAAGGGTTTCTGAAGACATGCCTTTGCTTTTTCTGTCACTAGAATAGATTCTAACAACTTGAGCATCACATTTGCATGAAGCTTTCATTTATATTGGTGAAAAAAATGCATGCTTTGTGATTAATAGACCTTTATATATCCAATGCTCTTATTTTAAGTAGCACATTCAACACCCTAATAGCTGCTATATCAGAAAAGGAACCACGATCAGTAACATAAACATTTATAGCGTGTCTTGTCTTTCCACTTCTATAAGCAGTGAGGTGAAACTACTTACCCTACCTACATTACAGGGTTATAATGAGGACCAAAACTGAAGAAAAAATTTGGATAAGCATTATTCCTATGAAAATGGATAAATTACTAGTATTGAAAGCAGTGAAGTGAAACTACTTACCCTACCTACATTACAGGGTTATAATGAGGACCAAAACTGAAGAAAAAATTTGGATAAGCATTATTCCTATGAAAATGGATAAATTACTAGTATTAGAAAGCAGTTTTGGTCAGTGCTGCTGTAAGACACTCTTTGTACCCCCTTAGGGACCAGAGGAGAATGCTAACTGTTCTAGCGGTAGTCATTGTGTAGTGTGTAAAATGCTCATCAAATATCTATATAAGTCCTTTGCATACACTGTTAAGTTCTTGAATGCTGAATAGTAATAAATAAGAAGTGTATACTCTATTAAAAAAAAAACTGCAAACGTCTATTGCTGTGTATTCTGGACTGCATATTCTGTTGCAAGCATGGACTCACAGGTTGCTCATCAATTCCAGGACCACCTCCACTGCGTCCACAGGCAGGTGGAGGGCCATCCCCACCACCAGCTCTACCAGTGCAACCTCGACCCACAGGAGTTGCTCGTCCTCCTCCAACTCCGTTACCTCTACTAAGTGGTATACCATATTCACCACCATTACCTTTTTTGGGGATCTCCTGGTTTAACTTATGAAGCAGAAATATAAACCTGACCTCCATGAAATGATTCTTGAACTGCATGACTTTGATTCTCCAAGGAAAAAGAATCAAATGGTCAAAGGCAAAATTCTAACTAAAGGTTTTTGACATCTAGTCACAGGTTGTCATTAACATGCAAATAACTGCACAGCTGTGTACAAGTATGGTATAATTGTAGAGAGTATGACTCTGGACTCTTTAGCTTTCCACTGTGAGCTCACCATCTTATGTTGCTCTTTCAGTACAGTGTCTCAATGCAGTTAGCCCTCAGTATCCATGGGGGATTGGTTCCAGGAAGCCAGGAAGCCTGTGGATACCCAAATCGGCAGATACTCATATCCTTTACAACTAGCCCTCTGTATCCGCGAGTTCCATATCTGTGGATGTGGAACCCACGGATATGGACAGCTGACTGCAATTCTTGTCAATTACTTAAAGTGTCATGATGAGGTTCCCTATGGGACAGCTACCTGTCATGAGGATGAATCCTCAAACACTTCTGCTATATTTTCAGTCCACCAAAGAATGCCTTACAGCTGGAAGGAGCTGGTGTCCCTTCTCTTCAGAGCTAAAGCGATTTCAGTCTCTCAAACAGTTTGTTTAGACTTTATATATGAAAAAAACTTTAAGCAAAACTTAAAATGTCACCCAATCCAGTCACGCCGAAGTTCCCCTTAAGCTTTCCCTATCTAGGAAATTCCTACAAGTTCCCTTTCACTTAGGAAATGTACCAGTATCCTCTTAAGACTCCAAGTTGGTCTTCAGGTGGATGGATAAAGAAAATATGACATGTACAGAAAACTGAATATTATTCACCCTTAAAAGGAAGTAAGTCCTGTGACATGGAAAACTATGGATAAAACTTGAGGACAAAATGCAAGTGAAATAAGCCACTCACAAACACAAAAACACTTGGGTTAAGTACTTAACGCAAGTAAAAATACGCAGTGGTTAAGAATCCGACTGCCAGTGCAGAGGACACGGGTTCAATCCCTGGTCCGGGAAGATCCCACATGCCGCGGAGCACCTAAGCCCGTGTGCCACAACTACTGAGGCTGGGCTCTAGAGCCCGCGAACCACAACTACTGAGCCTGTGTGCTGCAACTACTTGAGGCCGCATGCCTGGAGCCCGTGCTCTGCAATAACAGAAACCACCACGATGAGAAGCCTACGCACCGCAACGAAGAGCAGCCCCCGCTTGCCACGGCTACAGAAAGCCAGTGCCCCAACGCAGCCAAAATAAATAAATAATAAAATGCACTTATCTTTTCAGCTGTCAATTTTCTCATTCATTTTTCCTCTATTCTATACTTCATGTAAGCTACATTAAGTTTTGTTTTTTTAGTTTTTTGTTTTTTTTTTTTTACTGCACAGGACATTTTTTTTAGGTATAACTGACAAACAACATTACATTATTTTCAGGTGTAAAACATAATAATTTGACATTTCTATACTTTCTGAAAATGATGATAACTCTAGTTAAGACCAATCACCACGGAGTTACAAATTTTTGTGTGTGATGAGAATTTTTAAGATCTACTCTTAAGATCTTTAAGATCTACTCTCTTTAAGATCTACTCTCTCAACTGTTAAATATGCAACGCAGTATTGGTAGCTATAGTCACCATGCTATACCTTACATCTCCATGACTTATATACCTTATAACTGGGAGTCTGTGCCTTTGGACCCCCTTTGCGCATTTTGCCCATCGCCCAATCCATGTCTTTGACAACCACCAATCCGTTCTCTGCATCTGTGGCCTTGCTTTTTCTTCTTGTTATCATTTTTTTCTTTGTAAGATTCCACATGTAAGTGAGATCGTACACTATTTATCTTTCTCTGTCTTATTCCACTCAGCATAATGCCCTTGAGGTCCCATCCATGTTACCACAAATGCAAGAGTTCATTCTTTCTTATGGCTGAATAATGTTCCACTGTAAATATATACACATTTCCTTGATCCATTCATCTGTTGGTGGACACTTAGGTTTAAGCTGCGTTAATCTTAATAACTGTCTTCCTTCTGCTAGCTTGCGGTTTACTTTGTGGATCTCTTCCTGTTCTTTAGTAAAGGGTTAACTACTTGATTTAAGTTTCTTCTTTTTCAATAAACATGTTTACACATTTGGAATTCTGTAAAAATACAGCAAAATATACCCTACGATTCACTTGTTTAAAGTGAGAGATTACATACTTTTTTACATACTTTTTACTAGAATCACAAACTTAAACGCTCCTCTTCTAAGTCAATTATAGAACATTTTAATCTCACCGAACAAAAAAGCCCCATATGATTATCAGTCATTCCTATATCCCACCAACAGATAAGAAGGCAGCAGGCCCGAACATAGGCTCATAAGGATAAAACACAGTTTTCTTGGCAAAGTAAGCGGTAAACTCCAACAGAACAAAAGGCGCTGTACTCAATAAGTTCCAACTTTAACCAGTGTGACATTGGTGCAATATACATGAATATCTAACAAGCAGACATAAACAACCACAAATAAAAACATAGAACATCTATTTCACTCAGATAAAAGGGCACCAGCAGTACTGTCATTATCCAGAGAAAGGCCGACCTCACAGACTTTCCGGGCATAAAGACACGTGCT
>NW_022983444.1:0-145896 GCF_011762595.2 Tursiops truncatus | reverse complement strand
CAGAATTGCAGGAAACCGATTTCAGGAGGTAGACTGGAATTGCATTGAAAGCATAGGAAAAGAGGCAGAACGTCCACAATGATGCACTTGGCCAAAAAGGGCGTATGCGTTTTTTCCTGAATATATTCAGGAAAAAACGCATACGCCCTTTTTGGCCAACCAAGCAAGCTTGCAAAGGAAATCTGCACTACAATGAAGTCTCACTTCCCCCCGGTCAAAAGGGCCATCTGAAAAAAGTGTAAAATCCAGAAAGGCAGGACAGGCCATGGAGAACTGGGAGCCTTGTTATGCTGATGGGCGGGATGTAAATTGCCAACAGACACTCGGGAGAAGTGTATGGTGTTTCCTGAAACATCTAAAAAACAAAGCAACAGAGCCTAGGGCACTTCCACTTATGGTCCTATAGCTTAGGGAAATTAAAATCAAAAAGACACAGCCACCCCAAAGTTTGGGACGGCCTCTGTTTACAAGAACCTCGTTTACAGTACAAGTTCAACATCGCAGAAAGTGAAAAATGGATAAAGAAGTTGTGGTATTTACTTACAAAGCAATATCACTCAGCAATGAAATCTATGTCATCAGGCCCTTAGCAGCACAATGAGTGGATTCAGGTATGATGATTCTAACTGAAATAAGTCACACAGAAAAAGAAACATCATAAGATATCAGTAATACACGGAATGTAAACTTGGCTACACAGGAACTGAATTACAGAACAGAACAGGGTCTCAAATTTAGAAAACCAACTTATGCTTGCTTAAGGGTAAAGGTGAGTTGGGGTGCTGCATAAAACCAGAGATTGAAATGAGCACAGATAAAGTTCCTTAAGCCAAATATGGAATAGACAAGAGCTACTCCTTGCTCAACGAAATGGACTCAACACCGCATATTAAACGCCTAAGAATGTACCTGACTAGTAAGTATCTTAAAACCTATGGATTGCTATGTCTCCGAAAGAGAATCAAGCATGTGTACAGGGGCATAAACGCAGCAGTGATAGGATTGGAGAGGTTCGGTGAGCAAATGAAGACCCTTTGAAGTCATATTGCATGGTACCCATTCCACGGGTTTCAACTACCCAGGTTTAAGGTATTCTTCCTTCAGCTAAAACATGCATGTGGAACCCAGAGTATGATCAACCATGTGATCGGGAGACGTGTTCAAATATGTCTCAGTTTTCGTACCCTGGTACTCGGGTGCAACATTCCAGACGCTTTACTAACACTCTCCCCACTTGGAGAGTCAGTCCCTTTAACCTCCTGTTTGGCCCAGTTTGCAATTTCTGCGGAAGATGAACAGGAATAGCGAGAACCAATGAGAGACTAGCTGGAGGTGTCTGGACGGGCAAATTTAACTCTCATTTCCCACCAGGAAGAGGAATTAACCAAAGGCTCAGCGTGCCGTGCCAGAACCAGATTAGGGCCTGAAGCCATCCTGCGGTGTTGCGGCCAGGCTCACAAGAAAGCGAGTTGAAGAAAGGAGCTCAGGGGCACTGTAATTCACAAACCTGCAGAGTTATAAATGACAGCTATCGTCCAAAAATAGACTGAAGTAAGGCTGCCAAGAGGACTTGAAAGCGGGGCAGAATTGCAGGAAACCGATTTCAGGAGGTAGACTGGAATTGCATTGAAAGCATAGGAAAAGAGGCAGAACGTCCACAATGATGCACTTGGCCAAAAAGGGCGTATGCGTTTTTTCCTGAATATATTCAGGAAAAAACGCATACGCCCTTTTTGGCCAACCAAGCAAGCTTGCAAAGGAAATCTGCACTACAATGAAGTCTCACTTCCCCCCGGTCAAAAGGGCCATCTGAAAAAAGTGTAAAATCCAGAAAGGCAGGACAGGCCATGGAGAACTGGGAGCCTTGTTATGCTGATGGGCGGGATGTAAATTGCCAACAGACACTCGGGAGAAGTGTATGGTGTTTCCTGAAACATCTAAAAAACAAAGCAACAGAGCCTAGGGCACTTCCACTTATGGTCCTATAGCTTAGGGAAATTAAAATCAAAAAGACACAGCCACCCCAAAGTTTGGGACGCCTCTGTTTACAAGAACCTCGTTTACAGTACAAGTTCAACATCGCAGAAAGTGAAAAATGGATAAAGAAGTTGTGGTATTTACTTACAAAGCAATATCACTCAGCAATGAAATCTGTGTCATCAGGCCCTTAGCAGCACAATGAGTGGATTCAGGTATGATGATTCTAACTGAAATAAGTCACACAGAAAAAGAAACATCATAAGATATCAGTAATACACGGAATGTAAACTTGGCTACACAGGAACTGAATTACAGAACAGAACAGGGTCTCAAATTTAGAAAACCAACTTATGCTTGCTTAAGGGGAAAGGTGAGTTGGGGTGCTGCATAAAACCAGAGATTGAAATGAGCACAGATAAAGTTCCTTAAGCCAAATATGGAATAGACAAGAGCTACTCCTTGCTCAACGAAATGGACTCAACACCGCATATTAAACGCCTAAGAATGTACCTGACTAGTAAGTATCTTAAAACCTATGGATTGCTATGTCTCCGAAAGAGAATCAAGCATGTGTACAGGGGCATAAACGCAGCAGTGATAGGATTGGAGAGGTTCGGTGAGCAAATGAAGACCCTTTGAAGTCATATTGCATGGTACCCATTCCACGGGTTTCAACTACCCAGGTTTTAGGTATTCTTCCTTCAGCTAAAACATGCATGTGGAACCCAGAGTATGATCAACCATGTGATCGGGAGACGTGTTCAAATATGTCTCAGTTTTCCTCCCCTGGTACTCGGGTGCAACATTCCAGACGCTTTACTAACACTCTCCCGACTTGGAGAGTCAGTCCCTTTAATCTCCTGTTTGGCCCAGTTTGCAATTTCTGCGGAAGATGAACAGGAATAGCGAGAACCAATGAGAGACTAGCTGGAGGTGTCTGGACGGGCAAATTTAACTCTCATTTCCCACCAGGAAGAGGAATTAACCAAAGGCTCAGCGTGCCGTGCCGGAACCAGATTAGGGCCTGAAGCCATCCTGCGGTGTTGCGGCCAGGTCACAAGAAAGCGAGTTGAAGAAAGGAGCTCAGGGGCACTGTAATTCACAAACCTGCAGAGTTATAAATGACAGCTATCGTCCAAAAATAGACTGAAGTAAGGCTGCCAAGAGGACTTGAAAGCGGGGCAGAATTGCAGGAAACCGATTTCAGGAGGTAGACTGGAATTGCATTGAAAGCATAGGAAAAGAGGCAGAACGTCCACAATGATGCACTTGGCCAAAAAGGGCGTATGCGTTTTTTCCTGAATATATTCAGGAAAAAACGCATACGCCCTTTTTGGCCAACCAAGCAAGCTTGCAAAGGAAATCTGCACTACAATGAAGTCTCACTTCCCCCCGGTCAAAAGGGCCATCTGAAAAAAGTGTAAAATCCAGAAAGGCAGGACAGGCCATGGAGAACTGGGAGCCTTGTTATGCTGATGGGCGGGATGTAAATTGCCAACAGACCACTCGGGAGAAGTGTATGGTGTTTCCTGAAACATCTAAAAAACAAAGCAACAGAGCCTAGGGCACTTCCACTTATGGTCCTATAGCTTAGGGAAATTAAAATCAAAAAGACACAGCCACCCCAAAGTTTGGGAACGGCTCTGTTTACAAGAACCTCGTTTACAGTACAAGTTCAACATCGCAGAAAGTGAAAAATGGATAAAGAAGTTGTGGTATTTACTTACAAAGCAATATCACTCAGCAATGAAATCTGTGTCATCAGGCCCTTAGCAGCACAATGAGTGGATTCAGGTATGATGATTCTAACTGAAATAAGTCACACAGAAAAAGAAACATCATAAGATATCAGTAATACACGGAATGTAAACTTGGCTACACAGGAACTGAATTACAGAACAGAACAGGGTCTCAAATTTAGAAAACCAACTTATGCTTGCTTAAGGGGAAAGGTGAGTTGGGGTGCTGCATAAAACCAGAGATTGAAATGAGCACAGATAAAGTTCCTTAAGCCAAATATGGAATAGACAAGAGCTACTCCTTGCTCAACGAAATGGACTCAACACCGCATATTAAACGCCTAAGAATGTACCTGACTAGTAAGTATCTTAAAACCTATGGATTGCTATGTCTCCGAAAGAGAATCAAGCATGTGTACAGGGGCATAAACGCAGCAGTGATAGGATTGGAGAGGTTCGGTGAGCAAATGAAGACCCTTTGAAGTCATATTGCATGGTACCCATTCCACGGGTCTCAACTACTCCAGGTTTAAGGTATTCTTCCTTCAGCTAAAACATGCATGTGGAACCCAGAGTATGATCAACCATGTGAATCGGGAGACGTGTTCAAATATGTCTCAGTTTTCCTCCCCTGGTACTCGGGTGCAACATTCCAGACGCTTTACTAACACTCTCCCGACTTGGAGAGTCAGTCCCTTTAACCTCCTGTTTGGCCCAGTTTGCAATTTCTGCGGAAGATGAACAGGAATAGCGAGAACCAATGAGAGACTAGCTGGAGGTGTCTGGACGGGCAAATTTAACTCTCATTTCCCACCAGGAAGAGGAATTAACCAAAGGCTCAGCGTGCCGTGCCGGAACCAGATTAGGGCCTGAAGCCATCCTGCGGTGTTGCGGCCAGGCTCACAAGAAAGCGAGTTGAAGAAAGGAGCTCAGGGGCACTGTAATTCACAAACCTGCAGAGTTATAAATGACAGCTATCGTCCAAAAATAGACTGAAGTAAGGCTGCCAAGAGGACTTGAAAGCGGGGCAGAATTGCAGGAAACCGATTTCAGGAGGTAGACTGGAATTGCATTGAAAGCATAGGAAAAGAGGCAGAACGTCCACAATGATGCACTTGGCCAAAAAGGGCGTATGCGTTTTTTCCTGAATATATTCAGGAAAAAACGCATACGCCCTTTTTGGCCAACCAAGCAAGCTTGCAAAGGAAATCTGCACTACAATGAAGTCTCACTTCCCCCCGGTCAAAAGGGCCATCTGAAAAAAGTGTAAAATCCAGAAAGGCAGGACAGGCCATGGAGAACTGGGAGCCTTGTTATGCTGATGGGCGGGATGTAAATTGCCAACAGACACTCGGGAGAAGTGTATGGTGTTTCCTGAAACATCTAAAAAACAAAGCAACAGAGCCTAGGGCACTTCCACTTATGGTCCTATAGCTTAGGGAAATTAAAATCAAAAAGACACAGCCACCCCAAAGTTTGGGACGGCTCTGTTTACAAGAACCTCGTTTACAGTACAAGTTCAACATCGCAGAAAGTGAAAAATGGATAAAGAAGTTGTGGTATTTACTTACAAAGCAATATCACTCAGCAATGAAATCTATGTCATCAGGCCCTTAGCAGCACAATGAGTGGATTCAGGTATGATGATTCTAACTGAAATAAGTCACACAGAAAAAGAAACATCATAAGATATCAGTAATACACGGAATGTAAACTTGGCTACACAGGAACTGAATTACAGAACAGAACAGGGTCTCAAATTTAGAAAACCAACTTATGCTTGCTTAAGGGGAAAGGTGAGTTGGGGTGCTGCATAAAACCAGAGATTGAAATGAGCACAGATAAAGTTCCTTAAGCCAAATATGGAATAGACAAGAGCTACTCCTTGCTCAACGAAATGGACTCAACACCGCATATTAAACGCCTAAGAATGTACCTGACTAGTAAGTATCTTAAAACCTATGGATTGCTATGTCTCCGAAAGAGAATCAAGCATGTGTACAGGGGCATAAACGCAGCAGTGATAGGATTGGAGAGGTTCGGTGAGCAAATGAAGACCCTTTGAAGTCATATTGCATGGTACCCATTCCACGGGTCTCAACTCTCCAGGTTTAAGGTATTCTTCCTTCAGCTAAAACATGCATGTGGAACCCAGAGTATGATCAACCATGTGATCGGGAGACGTGTTCAAATATGTCTCAGTTTTCCTCCCCTGGTACTCGGGTGCAACATTCCAGACGCTTTACTAACACTCTCCCCACTTGGAGAGTCAGTCGCCTTTAACCTCCTGTTTGGCCCAGTTTGCAATTTCTGCGGAAGATGAACAGGAATAGCGAGAACCAATGAGAGGACTAGCTGGAGGTGTCTGGACGGGCAAATTTAACTCTCATTTCCCACCAGGAAGAGGAATTAACCAAAGGCTCAGCGTGCCGTGCCGGAACCAGATTAGGGCCTGAAGCCATCCTGCGGTGTTGCGGCCAGGCTCACAAGAAAGCGAGTTGAAGAAAGGAGCTCAGGGGCACTGTAATTCACAAACCTGCAGAGTTATAAATGACAGCTATCGTCCAAAAATAGACTGAAGTAAGGCTGCCAAGAGGACTTGAAAGCGGGGCAGAATTGCAGGAAACCGATTTCAGGAGGTAGACTGGAATTGCATTGAAAGCATAGGAAAAGAGGCAGAACGTCCACAATGATGCACTTGGCCAAAAAGGGCGTATGCGTTTTTTCCTGAATATATTCAGGAAAAAACGCATACGCCCTTTTTGGCCAACCAAGCAAGCTTGCAAAGGAAATCTGCACTACAATGAAGTCTCACTTCCCCCCGGTCAAAAGGGCCATCTGAAAAAAGTGTAAAATCCAGAAAGGCAGGACAGGCCATGGAGAACTGGGAGCCTTGTTATGCTGATGGGCGGGATGTAAATTGCCAACAGACCACTCGGGAGAAGTGTATGGTGTTTCCTGAAACATCTAAAAAACAAAGCAACAGAGCCTAGGGCACTTCCACTTATGGTCCTATAGCTTAGGGAAATTAAAATCAAAAAGACACAGCCACCCCAAAGTTTGGAACGGCTCTGTTTACAAGAACCTCGTTTACAGTACAAGTTCAACATCGCAGAAAGTGAAAAATGGATAAAGAAGTTGTGGTATTTACTTACAAAGCAATATCACTCAGCAATGAAATCTATGTCATCAGGCCCTTAGCAGCACAATGAGTGGATTCAGGTATGATGATTCTAACTGAAATAAGTCACACAGAAAAAGAAACATCATAAGATATCAGTAATACACGGAATGTAAACTTGGCTACACAGGAACTGAATTACAGAACAGAACAGGGTCTCAAATTTAGAAAACCAACTTATGCTTGCTTAAGGGGAAAGGTGAGTTGGGGTGCTGCATAAAACCAGAGATTGAAATGAGCACAGATAAAGTTCCTTAAGCCAAATATGGAATAGACAAGAGCTACTCCTTGCTCAACGAAATGGACTCAACACCGCATATTAAACGCCTAAGAATGTACCTGACTAGTAAGTATCTTAAAACCTATGGATTGCTATGTCTCCGAAAGAGAATCAAGCATGTGTACAGGGGCATAAACGCAGCAGTGATAGGATTGGAGAGGTTCGGTGAGCAAATGAAGACCCTTTGAAGTCATATTGCATGGTACCCATTCCACGGGTTTCAACTACTCCAGGTTTAAGGTATTCTTCCTTCAGCTAAAACATGCATGTGGAACCCAGAGTATGATCAACCATGTGATCGGGAGACGTGTTCAAATATGTCTCAGTTTTCCTCCCCTGGTACTCGGGTGCAACATTCCAGACGCTTTACTAACACTCTCCCCACTTGGAGAGTCAGTCCCTTTAACCTCCTGTTTGGCCCAGTTTGCAATTTCTGCGGAAGATGAACAGGAATAGCGAGAACCAATGAGAGACTAGCTGGAGGTGTCTGGACGGGCAAATTTAACTCTCATTTCCCACCAGGAAGAGGAATTAACCAAAGGCTCAGCGTGCCGTGCCGGAACCAGATTAGGGCCTGAAGCCATCCTGCGGTGTTGCGGCCAGCTCACAAGAAAGCGAGTTGAAGAAAGGAGCTCAGGGGCACTGTAATTCACAAACCTGCAGAGTTATAAATGACAGCTATCGTCCAAAAATAGACTGAAGTAAGGCTGCCAAGAGGACTTGAAAGCGGGGCAGAATTGCAGGAAACCGATTTCAGGAGGTAGACTGGAATTGCATTGAAAGCATAGGAAAAGAGGCAGAACGTCCACAATGATGCACTTGGCCAAAAAGGGCGTATGCGTTTTTTCCTGAATATATTCAGGAAAAAACGCATACGCCCTTTTTGGCCAACCAAGCAAGCTTGCAAAGGAAATCTGCACTACAATGAAGTCTCACTTCCCCCCGGTCAAAAGGGCCATCTGAAAAAAGTGTAAAATCCAGAAAGGCAGGACAGGCCATGGAGAACTGGGAGCCTTGTTATGCTGATGGGCGGGATGTAAATTGCCAACAGACACTCGGGAGAAGTGTATGGTGTTTCCTGAAACATCTAAAAAACAAAGCAACAGAGCCTAGGGCACTTCCACTTATGGTCCTATAGCTTAGGGAAATTAAAATCAAAAAGACACAGCCACCCCAAAGTTTGGGACGGCCTCTGTTTACAAGAACCTCGTTTACAGTACAAGTTCAACATCGCAGAAAGTGAAAAATGGATAAAGAAGTTGTGGTATTTACTTACAAAGCAATATCACTCAGCAATGAAATCTATGTCATCAGGCCCTTAGCAGCACAATGAGTGGATTCAGGTATGATGATTCTAACTGAAATAAGTCACACAGAAAAAGAAACATCATAAGATATCAGTAATACACGGAATGTAAACTTGGCTACACAGGAACTGAATTACAGAACAGAACAGGGTCTCAAATTTAGAAAACCAACTTATGCTTGCTTAAGGGGAAAGGTGAGTTGGGGTGCTGCATAAAACCAGAGATTGAAATGAGCACAGATAAAGTTCCTTAAGCCAAATATGGAATAGACAAGAGCTACTCCTTGCTCAACGAAATGGACTCAACACCGCATATTAAACGCCTAAGAATGTACCTGACTAGTAAGTATCTTAAAACCTATGGATTGCTATGTCTCCAAAAGAGAATGAAGCATGTGTACAGGGGCATAAACGCAGCAGTGATAGGATTGGAGAGGTTCGGTGAGCAAATGAAGACCCTTTGAAGTCATATTGCATGGTACCCATTCCACGGGTCTCAACTACTCCAGGTTTAAGGTATTCTTCCTTCAGCTAAAACATGCATGTGGAACCCAGAGTATGATCAACCATGTGATCGGGAGACGTGTTCAAATATGTCTCAGTTTTCCTCCCCTGGTACTCGGGTGCAACATTCCAGACGCTTTACTAACACTCTCCCGACTTGGAGAGTCAGTCCCTTTAACCTCCTGTTTGGCCCAGTTTGCAATTTCTGCGGAAGATGAACAGGAATAGCGAGAACCAATGAGAGGACTAGCTGGAGGTGTCTGGACGGGCAAATTTAACTCTCATTTCCCACCAGGAAGAGGAATTAACCAAAGGCTCAGCGTGCCGTGCCGGAACCAGATTAGGGCCTGAAGCCATCCTGCGGTGTTGCGGCCAGCTCACAAGAAAGCGAGTTGAAGAAAGGAGCTCAGGGGCACTGTAATTCACAAACCTGCAGAGTTATAAATGACAGCTATCGTCCAAAAATAGACTGAAGTAAGGCTGCCAAGAGGACTTGAAAGCGGGGCAGAATTGCAGGAAACCGATTTCAGGAGGTAGACTGGAATTGCATTGAAAGCATAGGAAAAGAGGCAGAACGTCCACAATGATGCACTTGGCCAAAAAGGGCGTATGCGTTTTTTCCTGAATATATTCAGGAAAAAACGCATACGCCCTTTTTGGCCAACCAAGCAAGCTTGCAAAGGAAATCTGCACTACAATGAAGTCTCACTTCCCCCCGGTCAAAAGGGCCATCTGAAAAAAGTGTAAAATCCAGAAAGGCAGGACAGGCCATGGAGAACTGGGAGCCTTGTTATGCTGATGGGCGGGATGTAAATTGCCAACAGACACTCGGGAGAAGTGTATGGTGTTTCCTGAAACATCTAAAAAACAAAGCAACAGAGCCTAGGGCACTTCCACTTATGGTCCTATAGCTTAGGGAAATTAAAATCAAAAAGACACAGCCACCCCAAAGTTTGGAACGCCTCTGTTTACAAGAACCTCGTTTACAGTACAAGTTCAACATCGCAGAAAGTGAAAAATGGATAAAGAAGTTGTGGTATTTACTTACAAAGCAATATCACTCAGCAATGAAATCTATGTCATCAGGCCCTTAGCAGCACAATGAGTGGATTCAGGTATGATGATTCTAACTGAAATAAGTCACACAGAAAAAGAAACATCATAAGATATCAGTAATACACGGAATGTAAACTTGGCTACACAGGAACTGAATTACAGAACAGAACAGGGTCTCAAATTTAGAAAACCAACTTATGCTTGCTTAAGGGGAAAGGTGAGTTGGGGTGCTGCATAAAACCAGAGATTGAAATGAGCACAGATAAAGTTCCTTAAGCCAAATATGGAATAGACAAGAGCTACTCCTTGCTCAACGAAATGGACTCAACACCGCATATTAAACGCCTAAGAATGTACCTGACTAGTAAGTATCTTAAAACCTATGGATTGCTATGTCTCCGAAAGAGAATCAAGCGTGTGTACAGGGGCATAAACGCAGCAGTGATAGGATTGGAGAGGTTCGGTGAGCAAATGAAGACCCTTTGAAGTCATATTGCATGGTACCCATTCCACGGGTCTCAACTACTCCAGGTTTAAGGTATTCTTCCTTCAGCTAAAACATGCATGTGGAACCCAGAGTATGATCAACCATGTGAATCGGGAGACGTGTTCAAATATGTCTCAGTTTTCCTCCCCTGGTACTCGGGTGCAACATTCCAGACGCTTTACTAACACTCTCCCCACTTGGAGAGTCAGTCCCTTTAACCTCCTGTTTGGCCCAGTTTGCAATTTCTGCGGAAGATGAACAGGAATAGCGAGAACCAATGAGAGACTAGCTGGAGGTGTCTGGACGGGCAAATTTAACTCTCATTTCCCACCAGGAAGAGGAATTAACCAAAGGCTCAGCGTGCCGTGCCGGAACCAGATTAGGGCCTGAAGCCATCCTGCGGTGTTGCGGCCAGCTCACAAGAAAGCGAGTTGAAGAAAGGAGCTCAGGGGCACTGTAATTCACAAACCTGCAGAGTTATAAATGACAGCTATCGTCCAAAAATAGACTGAAGTAAGGCTGCCAAGAGGACTTGAAAGCGGGGCAGAATTGCAGGAAACCGATTTCAGGAGGTAGACTGGAATTGCATTGAAAGCATAGGAAAAGAGGCAGAACGTCCACAATGATGCACTTGGCCAAAAAGGGCGTATGCGTTTTTTCCTGAATATATTCAGGAAAAAACGCATACGCCCTTTTTGGCCAACCAAGCAAGCTTGCAAAGGAAATCTGCACTACAATGAAGTCTCACTTCCCCCGGTCAAAAGGGCCATCTGAAAAAGTGTAAAATCCAGAAAGGCAGGACAGGCCATGGAGAACTGGGAGCCTTGTTATGCTGATGGGCGGGATGTAAATTGCCAACAACCACTCGGGAGAAGTGTATGGTGTTTCCTGAAACATCTAAAAAACAAAGCAACAGAACCTAGGGCACTTCCACTTATGGTCCTATAGCTTAGGGAAATTAAAATCAAAAAGACACAGCCACCCCAAAGTTTGGAACGGCTCTGTTTACAAGAACCTCGTTTACAGTACAAGTTCAACATCGCAGAAAGTGAAAAATGGATAAAGAAGTTGTGGTATTACTTACAAAGCAATATCACTCAGCAATGAAATCTATGTCATCAGGCCCTTAGCAGCACAATGAGTGGATTCAGGTATGATGATTCTAACTGAAATAAGTCACACAGAAAAGAAACATCATAAGATATCAGTAATACACGGAATGTAAACTTGGCTACACAGGAACTGAATTACAGAACAGAACAGGGTCTCAAATTTAGAAAACCAACTTATGCTTGCTTAAGGGGAAAGGTGAGTTGGGGTGCTGCATAAAACCAGAGATTGAAATGAGCACAGATAAAGTTCCTTAAGCCAAATATGGAATAGACAAGAGCTACTCCTTGCTCAACGAAATGGACTCAACACCGCATATTAAACGCCTAAGAATGTACCTGACTAGTAAGTATCTTAAAACCTATGGATTGCTATGTCTCCGAAAGAGAATCAAGCATGTGTACAGGGGCATAAACGCAGCAGTGATAGGATTGGAGAGGTTCGGTGAGCAAATGAAGACCCTTTGAAGTCATATTGCATGGTACCCATTCCACGGGTTTCAACTACCCAGGTTTAAGGTATTCTTCCTTCAGCTAAAACATGCATGTGGAACCCAGAGTATGATCAACCATGTGATCGGGAGACGTGTTCAAATATGTCTCAGTTTTCCTCCCCTGGTACTCGGGTGCAACATTCCAGACGCTTTACTAACACTCTCCCGACTTGGAGAGTCAGCCCTTTAACCTCCTGTTTGGCCCAGTTTGCAATTTCTGCGGAAGATGAACAGGAATAGCGAGAACCAATGAGAGGACTAGCTGGAGGTGTCTGGACGGGCAAATTTAACTCTCATTTCCCACCAGGAAGAGGAATAACCAAAGGCTCAGCGTGCCGTGCCGGAACCAGATTAGGGCCTGAAGCCATCCTGCGGTGTTGCGGCCAGCTCAAAAGAAAGCGAGTTGAAGAAAGGAGCTCAGGGGCACTGTAATTCACAAACCTGCAGAGTTATAAATGACAGCTATCGTCCAAAAATAGACTGAAGTAAGGCTGCCAAGAGGACTTGAAAGCGGGCAGAATTGCAGGAAACCGATTTCAGGAGGTAGACTGGAATTGCATTGAAAGCATAGGAAAAGAGGCAGAACGTCCACAATGATGCACTTGGCCAAAAAGGGCGTATGCGTTTTTTCCTGAATATATTCAGGAAAAAACGCATACGCCCTTTTTGGCCAACCAAGCAAGCTTGCAAAGGAAATCTGCACTACAATGAAGTCTCACTTCCCCCCGGTCAAAAGGGCCATCTGAAAAAAGTGTAAAATCCAGAAAGGCAGGACAGGCCATGGAGAACTGGGAGCCTTGTTATGCTGATGGGCGGGATGTAAATTGCCAACAGACACTCGGGAGAAGTGTATGGTGTTTCCTGAAACATCTAAAAAACAAAGCAACAGAGCCTAGGGCACTTCCACTTATGGTCCTATAGCTTAGGGAAATTAAAATCAAAAAGACACAGCCACCCCAAAGTTTGGGACGCCTCTGTTTACAAGAACCTCGTTTACAGTACAAGTTCACATCGCAGAAAGTGAAAATGGATAAAGAAGTTGTGGTATTTACTTACAAAGCAATATCACTCAGCAATGAAATCTGTGTCATCAGGCCCTTAGCAGCACAATGAGTGGATTCAGGTATGATGATTCTAACTGAAATAAGTCACACAGAAAAAGAAACATCATAAGATATCAGTAATACACGGAATGTAAACTTGGCTACACAGGAACTGAATTACAGAACAGAACAGGGTCTCAAATTTAGAAAACCAACTTATGCTTGCTTAAGGGAAAGGTGAGTTGGGGTGCTGCATAAAACCAGAGATTGAAATGAGCACAGATAAAGTTCCTTAAGCCAAATATGGAATAGACAAGAGCTACTCCTTGCTCAACGAAATGGACTCAACACCGCATATTAAACGCCTAAGAATGTACCTGACTAGTAAGTATCTTAAAACCTATGGATTGCTATGTCTCCGAAAGAGAATCAAGCATGTGTACAGGGGCATAAACGCAGCAGTGATAGGATTGGAGAGGTTCGGTGAGCAAATGAAGACCCTTTGAAGTCATATTGCATGGTACCCATTCCACGGGTTTCAACTACCCAGGTTTAAGGTATTCTTCCTTCAGCTAAAACATGCATGTGGAACCCAGAGTATGATCAACCATGTGATCGGGAGACGTGTTCAAATATGTCTCAGTTTTCGTCCCCTGGTACTCGGGTGCAACATTCCAGACGCTTTACTAACACTCTCCCCGACTTGGAGAGTCAGTCCCTTTAACCTCCTGTTTGGCCCAGTTTGCAATTTCTGCGGAAGATGAACAGGAATAGCGAGAACCAATGAGAGGCTAGCTGGAGGTGTCTGGACGGGCAAATTTAACTCTCATTTCCCACCAGGAAGAGGAATTAACCAAAGGCTCAGCGTGCCGTGCCGGAACCAGATTAGGGCCTGAAGCCATCCTGCGGTGTTGCGGCCAGCTCACAAGAAAGCGAGTTGAAGAAAGGAGCTCAGGGGCACTGTAATTCACAAACCTGCAGAGTTATAAATGACAGCTATCGTCCAAAAATAGACTGAAGTAAGGCTGCCAAGAGGACTTGAAAGCGGGGCAGAATTGCAGGAAACCGATTTCAGGAGGTAGACTGGAATTGCATTGAAAGCATAGGAAAAGAGGCAGAACGTCCACAATGATGCACTTGGCCAAAAAGGGCGTATGCGTTTTTTCCTGAATATATTCAGGAAAAAACGCATACGCCCTTTTTGGCCAACCAAGCAAGCTTGCAAAGGAAATCTGCACTACAATGAAGTCTCACTTCCCCCCGGTCAAAAGGGCCATCTGAAAAAAGTGTAAAATCCAGAAAGGCAGGACAGGCCATGGAGAACTGGGAGCCTTGTTATGCTGATGGGCGGGATGTAAATTGCCAACAGCCACTCGGGAGAAGTGTATGGTGTTTCCTGAAACATCTAAAAAACAAAGCAACAGAGCCTAGGGCACTTCCACTTATGGTCCTATAGCTTAGGGAAATTAAAATCAAAAAGACACAGCCACCCCAAAGTTTGGACGCCTCTGTTTACAAGAACCTCGTTTACCGTACAAGTTCAATATAACAGAAAGTGAAAAATGGATAAAGAAGTTGTGGTATTTAATTACAAAGCAATATCACTCAGCAATGAAATCTATGTCATCAGGCCCTTAGCAGCACAATGAGTGGATTCAGGTATGATGATTCTAACTGAAATAAGTCACACAGAAAAAGAAACATCATAAGATATCACTAATACACGGAATGTAAACTTGGCTACACAGGAACTGAATTACAGAACAGAACAGGGTCTCAAATTTAGAAAACCAACTTATGCTTGCTTAAGGGGAAAGGTGAGTTGGGGTGCTGCATAAAACCAGAGATTGAAATGAGCACAGATAAAGTTCCTTAAGCCAAATATGGAATAGACAAGAGCTACTCCTTGCTCAACGAAATGGACTCAACACCCATATTAAACGCCTAAGAATGTACCTGACTAGTAAGTATCTTAAAACCTATGGATTGCTATGTCTCCGAAAGAGAATCAAGCGTGTGTACAGGGGCATAAACGCAGCAGTGATAGGATTGGAGAGGTTCGGTGAGCAAATGAAGACCCTTTGAAGTCATATTGCATGGTACCCATTCCACGGGTCTCAACTCTCCAGGTTTAAGGTATTCTTCCTTCAGCTAAAACATGCATGTGGAACCCAGAGTATGATCAACCATGTGAATGGGAGACGTGTTCAAATATGTCTCAGTTTTCCTCCCCTGGTACTCGGGTGCAACATTCCAGACGCTTTACTAACACTCTCCCGACTTGGAGAGTCAGTCGCCTTTAACCTCCTGTTTGGCCCAGTTTGCAATTTCTGCGGAAGATGAACAGGAATAGCGAGAACCAATGAGAGGACTAGCTGGAGGTGTCTGGACGGGCAAATTTAACTCTCATTTCCCACCAGGAAGAGGAATAACCAAAGGCTCAGCGTGCCGTGCCGGAACCAGATTAGGGCCTGAAGCCATCCTGCGGTGTTGCGGCCAGCTCACAAGAAAGCGAGTTGAAGAAAGGAGCTCAGGGGCACTGTAATTCACAAACCTGCAGAGTTATAAATGACAGCTATCGTCCAAAAATAGACTGAAGTAAGGCTGCCAAGAGGACTTGAAAGCGGGGCAGAATTGCAGGAAACCGATTTCAGGAGGTAGACTGGAATTGCATTGAAAGCATAGGAAAAGAGGCAGAACGTCCACAATGATGCACTTGGCCAAAAAGGGCGTATGCGTTTTTTCCTGAATATATTCAGGAAAAAACGCATACGCCCTTTTTGGCCAACCAAGCAAGCTTGCAAAGGAAATCTGCACTACAATGAAGTCTCACTTCCCCCCGGTCAAAAGGGCCATCATGAATAAAGTGTAAAATCCAGAAAGGCAGGACAGGCCATGGAGAACTGGGAGCCTTGTTATGCTGATGGGCGGGATGTAAATTGCCAACAGACACTCGGGAGAAGTGTATGGTGTTTCCTGAAACATCTAAAAAACAAAGCAACAGAGCCTAGGGCACTTCCACTTATGGTCCTATAGCTTAGGGAAATTAATATCAAAAAGACACAGCAACCCCAAAATTTGGGACGGCTCTTTTTACAGGAATCTCTTCTACGGCACAAGTTAAATATCCCAGAGAGCAAATAATGGATAAAGAAGTTGCGGTACTTCTGTACAACAGAATACCACTCAGCAATGAAATCTATGTCACCAGGCCCGTACCAGCATAATGAGTGGATTGAGGCACGATGATTCTAAGTGAAATAAGTCACACAGAAAAAGAAACATCATAAGGTATCACTAATACACGGAATGTGAACTTGGCTACACATGAACTGAATTACAAAACAGAACAGGGTCTCAAGTTTAGAAAACCAACTTATGCCTGCTTAAGGGGAAGGTGAGTTGGGGTGCTGCATAAAAGCAGAGTTTGAAATTAGCACAGATACCGTTCCATAAGCCAAATATGTAATAGACAAGAGCTACCCCTTGCTCAACGAAATGGATTCAACAATGAGGTATCACCTCACACCTGGTAGTATAGGCATCATTGAAAATCTACAAACAAAAATGCTGGAAAGGGTGTGGAGAAAAGGAACCCTCTTCCACTATTGTTGGGAATATAAATTGATACAGTCATTATGGAGAACAATATGGAATTTCTTAAGAAACTAACAATAGAATTACCATATGATACAGCAATCCCAGTACTGGACATATACCCAGACAAAACCATAAATCAAAAAGAGTCATTCACCGCAATGTTCATTGCATCACTATTTACAATATCGAGGTAATGGAAGCAACCTAAATGCCCACAGACAGACGAATGCATAAAGCTGTGGTACATATATAAAATGGAATATTACTAAGCCATGAAAAGGAATGAAATTGGGTCATTTGTAGAGACGTCGATGGATCTAGAGACTGTCATACAGAGTGAAGTAAGTCAGAAGGAGAAAAACAAATCTTGTATATTCATGCATATATGTGGAACCTAGAAAAACTGTACAGATTAACCATTTTGCAAGGCATAAATAGAGCAACAGATGTAGACAACAAACGTATGGACAACAAGGGGGGAAAGCTGTTGGGGGGGTGGTGGTGGGAGGAGTTGAGAGACTGGGATTGGCATGTATACATTTATATGTATAAAATAGATAACCAATAAGAACCTGCTGTATAAAAATATAAAATAAAATTCAAAATTAAAAAGAAATAAAATTTAAAAAATAAAACAGAAAAAACAATTATTCCCTGCACATACATGTATTTATATGAATAAATTATTTCCATGCTTATATCTGTAAATACAAAAAAGAGGAATAAAATCTACCTTGAACCAAAAACGAAAAAGAGAAAAAAAACACAGAACCCACCAGTTACACAGAGGAAAACCGTATCAGGGCACTTGCTCCAGTTGTAAACAATTCTGAAGTTGGTCAGTGGTGGGGAATCGTCTCCCATTCAGCCAGCAGCCCCCACGCAACAAGCGTCCTCATTGCAAAGCTGGGGCACCGTGCCGAGGCATCTGTGAGTAAACGTGAGCTGAGCCCCAGGCCAGTTGCTGCTGAACTATTCCCACCCGTCCCAGGTAAAACACCTGAATATATACAAGGACTTGAAAGCCTAGAGGAAGGGCCATAGAGCCACACGAGTGACAGCATGCCGGCCGACTTGGTGCCTGCAGGCCAGCCAGGATGGTCCTGGCCCTGGGTGCTCTTCTGGAAGATTTCCATTTCCCTGCCTGAGATACCCGTCCTGTCCCTGCCCCCACTGCTTTTTTCCTTCCTCACCTCTGCCCAGGGAGAAATTCCAGCAGCAGGTATGGGTGACACATCCTCTTCTTTAGCAGGTGGCAGCCTGGCAACTGCTGCAGAAAGTCCAGCAGAGCCCCACTCACACTGGGCCACCCACAAAGCCGTGGCCTCTCACTCCCTCCCACCAGCCCAGCCCCGAGACTGCTGACAGGGCAGAGAAAATGGCGTCAGGCACGGCTGCAGGGGCTCTTGCTGCCTGGAGTGGTATTTATATTGATCTCAACCCAGGCACACCTGGGGAGGGCTGGCCGGCACGGTAAGGCTGCCCAGGTCAGCCAATCATCACCCCTCAGGGGCTCACAGTTGCAGAAAATGGAACTTGCTGAACCGGCCAGGTCCAAGGAACAGGTGTGGGCTCCTGAGAGTCAGGATAGACAAGGGGCTGCAGCTTTGGCTTGTTTTCTAATCATTTTATCTGGCCCATGAGTGGGAGACAACTTCAAGAAAACCCTCTCCTAATGAGAGGAACCCAGGAGTCAGGGAGAGGAGGGGTGGGTGGTGGTTGGAGACAGAGGCCTGGTGCCCCGGGTGCAGTGGAAGTCTCTGGAAGACCAGGTGGAGGGAGGCCTCACGGAGTGATGCCCAGGGTCACAGACCTGTCGCAGCTGCTGTTTGTTAGTTCAAGTCCTGCTCTGAGGTGCTCTGTGTCAGCTCTGAGCGACAGGTGAGCTGGGGGTGCTCTGCAATGAGGGCTATGTGCACGGTTCCTGTGTGCCCAGCCCTGCCACGGTACCTGCAAGGGTAGCTCTGTATCCTGGGAGGGGCCTGACCACGAGAGCCCCGTGGGCTGGGGTGGGGGTGGGGTACCTGCCCAGGTGAGCTCCATATTCTGGGATTGGTCTGACCACGAGAGCCCCATGGGCTGCTGGGGACCTGGTAAAGGATGTCAGGACAGTCAGTGAAGCCACCGAGGATATACCTCCAGTTGCTCCTAATTCCTACACCCTGCTGGTCATTCTACCAACCACCAGGACATGGTATTCTGTATTAGTCTTCAATGATGCCTTCTTTTGTATTCCATTAGTCCCAGAGTCACAAGAAATTTTGGCTTGTGAGTGGCAGGACTCAACATACAACTAAAACAATACTTCCGGGCCGTCTGGCCCCAAGGGTGCAAAAATTCCCACACCATCTTTGGGGAAAGCTTAGCTAAAGACCTAAAAGTTCTACCTCTGGAAAAGGAAACCCTCCTTCAATATGCAGACGACATTCTGATCACCAGCCCTACTAAGGAGGCCTCTGAACTACCAAGCCAATAAAGGATAGAAGTTGTCCAAGAAAAAGCTCAAATATCACAGACTGCGGTGACCTGCCTGGGCTTCATTCTCACAGAAGGTCAGAGAAGCCCATCCCAGGAAAGGGAAGAAACCATTTTCAGCCTTACCCCTTTCTAAAACTAGAAGACAGCTTAGGGGTTCCTGGGGAGGCCAGGGTTTGCTGCTTCTGGATCCCTAACTACAGTCTACTAGCTGGGCCTCTATATGAAACACTGAAAGGAAAAGATGATGATCCTTTTGAATAGAATCCAGAAGTGGCCTTTCAAGAATGGAAAGAGCAGTCAATTCAGACCCTTGCCCTGGAACTCCCTAATTTAGCTAAACCCTTTGACCTTTACATTCCCGGTGAAAGGTGAATCGCCATTGGAGAATTAGTGCAAAAACTGGGACCACTTGAAATGGAACAATGCAAGAATGCCATCCAGGTAGGATAAACTACGGTCACTAAGGGGCTTGGCCCACTGCCACATCTGGCCAAGATACTGGCGGTATCTAAAAACCTGGAAATCAGCAGCCCAAAAGGCCACCTCCCTCCTAAGGGAAAAGGACCCCACGTGGTGATCCTAACCACCAACCATGCCCTGAAGTTGCAGGGTTCGCTCCGTGGGCACACCGACCTCGAGTGAGGAGGCCCTCCAACTCCAACATCCAGAGAGATAACCGGGGGCAACAGGGCACCATGACGACTCGTGTGAACATCACTTGACCTGGAGTTTCTCTCATAAAACAACAAGAGTGTGTCCCAAAAGAGTAGACTACTGCTTGCAGGACTTACTGCACCCAGAGGGGAGCTAATAATCTTGGCGGGGGAACAGTATACCACACTGTCACCATAGAAAAGCCTACAGACACCGTGATGATGGTGGCCAATAAGACCGGCTGGACTCCTGTTTACTTCAAAAGGCTGTTGACTCAGTAGCCATCATGGTCCTTGGATCACCACTGACCCTGGACTGTCTGGGAGTTGAGCGGGCAGGGCTCTGACACCTGGTGCTGTTTGTACGTTAATTCAGGGGCCTAACTGAAGAAAGCGCAGACTACTGGTCAGAGCATCTAGGCTGGCAGAGACGGTCAGCCTAAGGTGGCCGAACAAATGTGGGGCGGGGTGAAACCGGCCCCCACAGCGTCTCTGCACATCTCTTTCCTGGACCCTTAAAGGTCATTAGAATCTATAACACTTCCAATGCTGGTGCTCAGGTGGACGAGCAGGGAGGCAGGGGTCCTGGGGACAATCAACGTCACCGGGAGGCTGCTGGGGAGAAGCTCTGACCCTCGCCCCAGGGTATGAGGGCTCCCAACTCAGCACTCAGCAGTTACAGAAGAAGGGTCTGCACCCTCAGCACTCCAAGAATGAGGAACGGGACAAAAGGCAGAGGAGGGGTTTGTCCCCAGCAAAGCCCATTAAAAATCCCTGGGAGATAAAAATAGAATCTGGGCAATAAAGTCAAGTCTAACCTTTTTTATCCTTTGTGCTTTGTCTAATTTCACGTGCTCCTAGGGTCCCGCATGCAGAGGTTCCACACCCGGCACTTCAGACCAGATTTCCTAGTGCAGAATGGCTGGGTCGACACCTCAGCTCCTGGGGCCCAGTGCAGACTCCACGATATAGAGCCTGAGCTACAGCCAACCCGGCCCTCGAGAGCTCCGCCGCCTCCCTCCCTCCCACTGACTCTGACAGGATCTCTACACAGCAGCCCAGCCCACAGCCCACGGGGTAGTGCATGCTCTCACCTCTCCATTCTCTGATCAAAATATAAAGTTTCCTTTGCTTGTGAACCAAACTCAGTCTCGATCTGTTGGCCCCAATGACACTGGGCAGGGGGACACTTGTTGGGGTCCACTCTGGAGGATCAGTAACAGAAATTGAGACTATTGTAACCTCAATGAACAGATGTGTGAGCCAAACTGTAGTTAACATAGAACAGTGTATAAGGCTCGGGTAAAATAAGATGTTTTAACACTTCCATTTGATATTTCCATCACTTTTTATAAGCAAGTTCAGTGAAAAGGTTTGTCTTATTTGTCAGGTCAATATTAGAGAAACGAAGTGATTTCTTTCCAAGGATGTACAGCTAATAATCTTGGTTAAACCTTCAATCTTGTTTTAAATGCTTTTCCATTGAAAATGATACCTCTCTTTCAGCTCCCCCATTTCTGAGAAGTATAAAATCTTATAATTTATTATTACCAAAGGGGAAAGGTGGGAGGAGGGATAAATTAACAGTTTGGAATGAACACATACACACTGCTATGTATAAAATAGATCATCAACAAGGAACTACTGTATAGCACAGGGAACTACACTCAACATTTTGCAATAACCTATAAGGGGAAATAATCTGAAAAAGAATAGATATTTTTATTGACATCATCTATCAATGACAGTTAAAGTGTAGCCTAAGGGAAGCTGGTGGTGAGTGCTTCTGACCCTGAAGACTTCAATCATCTAAAGTTTGGACTCTGCCTACTTCCCAAGGCCCTTAATGAACATATGTGTAGCCGTAGCTTAAAAACTTCCCCAGTTTGGGTTTCGGGGAGACACTGATTTTGAAAAAGCCCTGGTGTTCTCCTTACATGAATGGGACTCTTCCTACTGCTAAAACATGTCTGTCACACCCAGAGGATGGTATACCGTCTGATCGGGAAGAGTTTGGAAAAGGCATCTCATCTCCTCATCTCCTGGTGCTCGGGTTCACCCCTCCAGCGTCTTTACTAACAGTCTCCCCACTTGGAGATGTCAGCACTGTCAACATCCTGTTGCGTACAGTTTGGAATTTGTCCAGAGGATGAAGCGGAAGGATGAGGAACAATGAGAGACAAGTCCTAGGTGTTCAGACAGGCACATGTCACTCTAATTTCCAATCAGGAAGACGAATTGACCAAAGGCTAGGGTTGCCCATGGAAACAGTATAGGGCTTGAGGAAATCCCGCTGCTTTGTGGCCAGTTCCCATAAACACGAGTTGAACAATGGAACTCAGGGGCAGTAAAATTCACAAAACTGCAGAGTTGAAAATATCCATCACTGAAAAATGTCTTGAGGAAAGTCAGAGAAAAGGACTTGTAAGCAAGGGAGAATGGCAGGAAAGGGATTTGAGGAGGTAGAAAGGACTCGCCATTAAGCACAAGAAAAGGAGCTGAACATTGCCAACATTGCAGTTGGCCAAAAAGGGTGTATGCGTTCTTTTCTGTATATATTCAAGAAAAGGGCATACACTTTTTTAGCCAACCAAACAGGTGGGCACTGGAAGTCAATACTACAAAAGATATCACTTCGCATCAGTCAGAAGAGCCATCCTCATAAAGCGTAAACAACAGAAATGCAGGACAGGGCAACGAGAAGAGGGAGCCCTGTGAGACTTATAGTGGAAATGTATATTGCCAACGGCCATTCTGGAGAAGTGTATTGTGTTTACTAAAGCATCTAAAAAATGAGCTACAGAGCATAGGGCACTTGCACTCATGGGCGTATATCTTGGGAAAAACAAAAATCGAGAGGACACAGGCACCCCAATGTTTACCCCCTCTCTGTTTAAAAGATCCTCGACTAGGATATAACTTAAATGTCTCTGGAGGGAAAAAATGGATAGAGATGTGGTACTTAGGTAGAGTGGAATATTATTCAGCCTGGAAATCAATGAAATATGGCCAGTTGTAACAACTCCGGAGGAGTTACGTATGATCATTCTAAGTGACAGAATTCAAAAAGAAAAAGACACATATCATAAGATATCACTTAAAGGTGGAATCCAAAATGGCTACACATGAAATAAATTACAAAACAAAAACATAGTCAAATATGTAGAAAACACGCATAAGGCTGCTAAACGGGAAAGGTGGGGAGGGGTGAGGCATCATCCAGGAGGTTGAAATTAGCAAAGATACCATTCCAAATACCAAACTGATAATCAACAAGGCCTACACGGTAGCTAAAAGAACTGCACTCAGCACACTCAAGTCACCGGAAAAGAATATATACGACTGGTAAGAATCTGAAAAAGAATTTATTGATGTCTCTCTGTACGTGAATCAAGTGGATGTACAGCAGCAAGAAACAGAGCTTTGAAAATCAGCTGTAACCAATATAGTAATAAATTGAAAAAAATAAACGACAGAGAGACAGAGAAAACCTCTTACAACTTTTCCTCAGGGACGGTGATGCAACATGGATTGAACACATCTAGACCCACAGCAGGATGAGACATAAGGCTGGAAACTGTTTGCGCTAAGAGAAATGTGAGGTTGGGTGAGGAAATGCACACCCTTTAAAGTAATACTACCTGGTACCCATTCAATGGGTCCCAAATCTGCAGGTTCAAGGGATCTTCCTACAGCTAAAACATGCATGGAAAACCCAGAGGACTGTACACCATGTGATCGGGAGATGTGTCTAAAATGCACCTCATTTATCCTCTCCTGGTGCTCCTGTTCACCATTCCAGCCACGCTACTTAGAATCTCCCCACTTGGAGAATCAGCACATTTAAACTTCTGTTTCACACATTTTGCAAATTGTGAGGAGGATGAACGGGAAGAGGGGGAACCAATGAGAGAAGAGTTGTAGGGGTTTGGACGGGCACATATCACTCTAATTTCCCATTAAGAATAAGAATTAAAGAAAGGCTCAGCCTGCCTCGCCGGAGCCAAAATAGGGCCTGAAGCAATCCTGCGGGTTTGAGGCCAGCTCACAAAAGAGCAACTTAAAAAATGGAGCTCAGGGTCACTGCAATTCACAAACCTGCAGAGTTATAAATGAAAACTAACGTCCAAAAATATGTTGAGGTAAGGCAAAGAAGAGGATCTGAATGCAAGACAGAATTGCAAGAAACAGATTTCAAGAGATAGATTGGACTCGTCTTTAACGCACATGAAAAGCGGCAGAATTTCGACAATGATGCAGTTGGCCCAAAAGGGCGTATGCGTTTTTTCCTGATTATATCCAGGAAAAAACGCATACGCACTTTATGGGCAACGAAGCAAGCAAGCAATGCAAATGTGCACAACAAAGAAGTCTCACTTCCCACCGGTCAAAAGGGCCATCCTAAAAAATTGTAAAAACCAGAAATGCAGGACAGGCCATGGAGAACAGGGAGCCTTTATACGCTGATGGGCAGTGTGTGAACTGCCGAGAGCCACTCTGGAGAAGTGTATGGTGGTTCCTAAATCATCTAAAAAACAGAGCTACAGAGCATAGGACACTTCCAATCATGGGAGTATATCTAGGGAAGTCTAAAAATCAACAAGACACAAGCACACCACAGTTTAGGGCTACTCTGTTTACAAGAACCTCAACTTCAGTACACCTTAAATATCCCAGGAAAGAGAACAATGGATAAAGAAGATGTGGTACTTATGTACAATGGAATATCTCTTCACCATGAAATCAATGTAATAAGGCTAGTAGAAGGATAAAGAGTGGATTTAGGTCCGATAATACTACTTGAAATAAGTCAAACAGAAAAAGAAACATATCATAAGATATCACTTATAGAGGGAGGGTAAATATGGCTGCACAAGAAATGAATTACAAAACAGAACAGTGTCTCACATTTAGAAAACACACTTATGTCAGCTTAAGGGGAAAGGAGAGGTGGGGTGATGCATAAAACCAGAGTTTGAAATTAGCACAGATACCGTTCAATAAACCAAATAGGTATTAGACAAGATCTACACCTTGCTCAATGAACTGGCCTCAACACACCCTATACACCGCAGAGAAATATATCTGAGGAATAAGAATCTTAAAACCCATGTATTGATATATCTCCATAAGGGAATCAAGTGTGTGCAGAGCGGCACAAACACAGCAGTGAAAAGGAGCTAAACCCCATTATAGAAATAAATTTTAAAAACAAAACGCTGAAACAATGAAAGAGAGAAAAATTCTTACAAAATTCGCTCAGGGGCTGTGATGCAACCTGGATTGACCACATATAAACCCACAGCTGGATAAGACATAAGGCTGGACACTTGGGGCTGACAGGATTGGTGAGCTTTGGTGAGCAACTGCCGAAAGTTTAATGCAATACTTCATGCTACTCAGTCCAAGGGTCCCAACACTCCAGGTTGAAGGGAATCTTCCTACAGCTAAACCATGCTTGGGAAACCCAGCGACTGGTATACCATATGATCGGGAAAGGTTTCTAAAACGCACCTCATTTTTCCTCTCCTGGGGCTCCGGATCAACATTCCAGCCGCTTTACTAACAACATCCCCACATGGAGTCAATGCCTTTAAGTTCTGGTATCGCACAGTCTGCAGTTAGTGCAGAGGATGAATGGGAATAGGGGGAACCAGTGAGAAACTAGCTGTAGCGGTTTCAATGGGCACATGTCACTCTAATATCACATCAGTAAGAAGAATTAACCAAAGGCACAGCAAGGTGCCCCAGAAGAAAAATAGGGCTTCAAGGAATCCTGTGGTTATGGGGCAAGACCACAAAAATAAGAGCTAAAAAATGGAGCTAAGGGCCACTGCAATTCAAAAACCTGCAGAGTTATAAAGGCCAACTATTTTTAAAAAATATATTGAGGTAAGGCTATGAAGAGGCATTGAAAGCAAGGCAGAATTGCAGGAAACCGATTTCAGGAGGTAGACTGGAATTGCATTGAAAGCATATGAAGAGAGTCAGAAACTCGACAATGATGCACTTGGCCAAAAAGGGCGTATGCGTTTTTTCCTGAATATATTCAGGAAAAAACGCATACGCCCTTTTGGCCAACCAAGCAAGCTTGCAAAGGAAATCTGCACTACAATGAAGTCTCACTTCCACCTGGTCAAAAGGGCCATCTGAAAAAAGTGTAAAATCCATAAAGGCACGACAGGCCATGGAGAACTGGGAGCCTTCTTATGCTGATGGGCGGGATGTAAATTGCCAACAGCCACTCTGGAGAAGTGTATGGTGTTTCCTGAAACATCTAAAAAACAAAGCAACAGAGCCTAGGGCACTTCCACTTATGGTCCTATAGCTTAGGGAAATTAAAATCAAAAAGACACAGCCACCCCAAAGTTTGGGACGGCTCTGTTTACAAGAACCTCGTTTACGGTACAAGTTCAATATCGCAGAAAGTGAAAAATGGATAAAGAACTTGTGGTACTTACGTACAATGCAATATCACTCAGCAATGAAATCTATGTCATCAGGCCCGTAGCAGCACTAATGAGTGGATTCAGGTATGATGATTCTAACTGAAATAAGTCACACAGAAAAGAAACATCATAAGATATCACTAATACACAGGAATGTGAACTTGGCTACACATGAACTGAATTACAAAACAGAACAGTGTCTCAAAGTTTAGAAAACCAACTTATGCTTGCTTAAGGGGAAAGGTGAGTTGGGGTGCTGCATAAAACCAGAGATTGAAATGAGCACAGATAAAGTTCCTTAAGCCAAATATGGAATAGACAAGAGCTACTCCTTGCTCAACGAAATGGACTCAACACCCCATATTAAACGCCTAAGAATGTACCTGACTAGTAAGTATCTTAAAACCTATGGATTGCTATGTCTCCAAAGAGAATCAAGAGTGTGTACAGGGGCATAAACGCAGCAGTGATAGGATTGGAGAGGTTCGGTGAGCAAATGAAGACCCTTTGAAGTCATATTGCATGGTACCCATTACACGGGTCTCAACTCTCCAGGTTTAAGGTATTCTTCCTTCAGCTAAAACATGCATGTGGAACCCAGAGTATGATCAACCATGTGAACGGGAGACGTGTTCAAATATGTCTCAGTTTTCCTCCCCTGGTACTCGGGTGCAACATTCCAGACGCTTTACTAACACTCTCCCCACTTGGAGAGTCAGCCCTTTAACCTCCTGTTTGGCCCAGTTTGCAATTTCTGCGGAAGATGAACAGGAATAGGGAGAACCAATGAGAGACTAGCTGGAGGTGTCTGGACGGGCAAATTTAACTCTCATTTCCCACCAGGAAGAGGAATAACCAAAGGCTCAGCGTGCCGTGCCGGAACCAGATTAGGGCCTGAAGCCATCCTGCGGTGTTGCGGCCAGCTCACAAGAAAGCGAGTTGAAGAAAGGAGCTCAGGGGCACTGTAATTCACAAACCTGCAGAGTTATAAATGACAGCTATCGTCCAAAAATAGACTGAAGTAAGGCTGCCAAGAGGACTTGAAAGCGGGGCAGAATTGCAGGAAACCGATTTCAGGAGGTAGACTGGAATTGCATTGAAAGCATAGGAAAAGAGGCAGAACGTCCACAATGATGCACTTGGCCAAAAAGGGCGTATGCGTTTTTTCCTGAATATATTCAGGAAAAAACGCATACGCCCTTTTTGGCCAACCAAGCAAGCTTGCAAAGGAAATCTGCACTACAATGAAGTCTCACTTCCCCCCGGTCAAAAGGGCCATCTGAAAAAAGTGTAAAATCCAGAAAGGCAGGACAGGCCATGGAGAACTGGGAGCCTTGTTATGCTGATGGGCGGGATGTAAATTGCCAACAGACACTCGGGAGAAGTGTATGGTGTTTCCTGAAACATCTAAAAAACAAAGCAACAGAGCCTAGGGCACTTCCACTTATGGTCCTATAGCTTAGGGAAATTAAAATCAAAAAGACACAGCCACCCCAAAGTTTGGGACGCCTCTGTTTACAAGAACCTCGTTTACAGTACAAGTTCAACATCGCAGAAAGTGAAAAATGGATAAAGAAGCTGTGGTATTTACTTACAAAGCAATATCACTCAGCAATGAAATCTATGTCATCAGGCCCTTAGCAGCACAATGAGTGGATTCAGGTATGATGATTCTAACTGAAATAAGTCACACAGAAAAAGAAACATCATAAGATATCAGTAATACACGGAATGTAAACTTGGCTACACAGGAACTGAATTACAGAACAGAACAGGGTCTCAAATTTAGAAAACCAACTTATGCTTGCTTAAGGGTAAAGGTGAGTTGGGGTGCTGCATAAAACCAGAGATTGAAATGAGCACAGATAAAGTTCCTTAAGCCAAATATGGAATAGACAAGAGCTACTCCTTGCTCAACGAAATGGACTCAACACCGCATATTAAACGCCTAAGAATGTACCTGACTAGTAAGTATCTTAAAACCTATGGATTGCTATGTCTCCGAAAGAGAATCAAGCATGTGTACAGGGGCATAAACGCAGCAGTGATAGGATTGGAGAGGTTCGGTGAGCAAATGAAGACCCTTTGAAGTCATATTGCATGGTACCCATTCCACGGGTTCAACTACCCAGGTTTAAGGTATTCTTCCTTCAGCTAAAACATGCATGTGGAACCCAGAGTATGATCAACCATGTGATCGGGAGACGTGTTCAAATATGTCTCAGTTTTCCTCCCCTGGTACTCGGGTGCAACATTCCAGACGCTTTACTAACACTCTCCCCACTTGGAGAGTCAGTCCCTTTAACCTCCTGTTTGGCCCAGTTTGCAATTTCTGCGGAAGATGAACAGGAATAGCGAGAACCAATGAGAGACTAGCTGGAGGTGTCTGGACGGGCAAATTTAACTCTCATTTCCCACCAGGAAGAGGAATTAACCAAGGCTCAGCGTGCCGTGCCGGAACCAGATTAGGGCCTGAAGCCATCCTGCGGTGTTGCGGCCAGCTCACAAGACAGCGAGTTGAAGAAAGGAGCTCAGGGGCACTGTAATTCACAAACCTGCAGAGTTATAAATGACAGCTATCGTCCAAAAATATACTGAAGTAAGGCTGCCAAGAGGACTTGAAAGCGGGGCAGAATTGCAGGAAACCGATTTCAGGAGGTAGACTGGAATTGCATTGAAAGCATAGGAAAAGAGGCAGAACGTCCACAATGATGCACTTGGCCAAAAAGGGCGTATGCGTTTTTTCCTGAATATATTCAGGAAAAAACGCATACGCCCTTTTTGGCCAACCAAGCAAGCTTGCAAAGGAAATCTGCACTACAATGAAGTCTCACTTCCCCCCGGTCAAAAGGGCCATCTGAAAAAAGTGTAAAATCCAGAAAGGCAAGACAGGCCATGGAGAACTGGGAGCCTTGTTATGCTGATGGGCGGGATGTAAATTGCCAACAGACACTCGGGAGAAGTGTATGGTGTTTCCTGAAACATCTAAAAAACAAAGCAACAGAGCCTAGGGCACTTCCACTTATGGTCCTATAGCTTAGGGAAATTAAAATCAAAAAGACACAGCCACCCCAAAGTTTGGGAACGCCTCTGTTTACAAGAACCTCGTTTACAGTACAAGTTCAACATCGCAGAAAGTGAAAAATGGATAAAGAAGTTGTGGTATTTACTTACAAAGCAATATCACTCAGCAATGAAATCTGTGTCATCAGGCCCTTAGCAGCACAATGAGTGGATTCAGGTATGATGATTCTAACTGAAATAAGTCACACAGAAAAGAAACATCATAAGATATCAGTAATACACGGAATGTAAACTTGGCTACACAGGAACTGAATTACAGAACAGAACAGGGTCTCAAATTTAGAAAACCAACTTATGCTTGCTTAAGGGTAAAGGTGAGTTGGGGTGCTGCATAAAACCAGAGATTGAAATGAGCACAGATAAAGTTCCTTAAGCCAAATATGGAATAGACAAGAGCTACTCCTTGCTCAACGAAATGGACTCAACACCGCATATTAAACGCCTAAGAATGTACCTGACTAGTAAGTATCTTAAAACCTATGGATTGCTATGTCTCCGAAAGAGAATCAAGCATGTGTACAGGGGCATAAACGCAGCAGTGATAGGATTGGAGAGGTTCGGTGAGCAAATGAAGACCCTTTGAAGTCATATTGCATGGTACCCATTCCACGGGTTTCAACTACCCAGGTTTAAGGTATTCTTCCTTCAGCTAAAACATGCATGTGGAACCTAGAGTATGATCAACCATGTGATCGGGAGACGTGTTCAAATATGTCTCAGTTTTCGTACCCTGGTACTCGGGTGCAACATTCCAGACGCTTTACTAACACTCTCCCCACTTGGAGAGTCAGTCCCTTTAACCTCCTGTTTGGCCCAGTTTGCAATTTCTGCGGAAGATGAACAGGAATAGCGAGAACCAATGAGAGACTAGCTGGAGGTGTCTGGACGGGCAAATTTAACTCTCATTTCCCACCAGGAAGAGGAATTAACCAAAGGCTCAGCGTGCCGTGCCGGAACCAGATTAGGGCCTGAAGCCATCCTGCGGTGTTGCGGCCAGCTCACAAGAAAGCGAGTTGAAGAAAGGAGCTCAGGGGCACTGTAATTCACAAACCTGCAGAGTTATAAATGACAGCTATCGTCCAAAAATAGACTGAAGTAAGGCTGCCAAGAGGACTTGAAAGCGGGGCAGAATTGCAGGAAACCGATTTCAGGAGGTAGACTGGAATTGCATTGAAAGCATAGGAAAAGAGGCAGAACGTCCACAATGATGCACTTGGCCAAAAAGGGCGTATGCGTTTTTTCCTGAATATATTCAGGAAAAAACGCATACGCCCTTTTTGGCCAACCAAGCAAGCTTGCAAAGGAAATCTGCACTACAATGAAGTCTCACTTCCCCCCGGTCAAAAGGGCCATCTGAAAAAAGTGTAAAATCCAGAAAGGCAGGACAGGCCATGGAGAACTGGGAGCCTTGTTATGCTGATGGGCGGGATGTAAATTGCCAACAACCACTCGGGAGAAGTGTATGGTGTTTCCTGAAACATCTAAAAAACAAAGCAACAGAACCTAGGGCACTTCCACTTATGGTCCTATAGCTTAGGGAAATTAAAATCAAAAAGACACAGCCACCCCAAAGTTTGGAACGGCTTTGTTTACAGTACAAGTTCAACATCGCAGAAAGTGAAAAATGGATAAAGAAGTTGTGGTATTTACTTACAAAGCAATATCACTCAGCAATGAAATCTATGTCATCAGGCCCTTAGCAGCACAATGAGTGGATTCAGGTATGATGATTCTAACTGAAATAAGTCACACAGAAAAAGAAACATCATAAGATATCAGTAATACACGGAATGTAAACTTGGCTACACAGGAACTGAATTACAGAACAGAACAGGGTCTCAAATTTAGAAAACCAACTTATGCTTGCTTAAGGGGAAAGGTGAGTTGGGGTGCTGCATAAAACCAGAGATTGAAATGAGCACAGATAAAGTTCCTTAAGCCAAATATGGAATAGACAAGAGCTACTCCTTGCTCAACGAAATGGACTCAACACCGCATATTAAACGCCTAAGAATGTACCTGACTAGTAAGTATCTTAAAACCTATGGATTGCTATGTCTCCGAAAGAGAATCAAGCATGTGTACAGGGGCATAAACGCAGCAGTGATAGGATTGGAGAGGTTCGGTGAGCAAATGAAGACCCTTTGAAGTCATATTGCATGGTACCCATTCCACGGGTTTCAACTACCCAGGTTTAAGGTATTCTTCCTTCAGCTAAAACATGCATGTGGAACCTAGAGTATGATCAACCATGTGATCGGGAGACGTGTTCAAATATGTCTCAGTTTTCGTACCCTGGTACTCGGGTGCAACATTCCAGACGCTTTACTAACACTCTCCCGACTTGGAGAGTCAGTCCCTTTAACCTCCTGTTTGGCCCAGTTTGCAATTTCTGCGGAAGATGAACAGGAATAGCGAGAACCAATGAGAGACTAGCTGGAGGTGTCTGGACGGGCAAATTTAACTCTCATTTCCCACCAGGAAGAGGAATTAACCAAAGGCTCAGCGTGCCGTGCCGGAACCAGATTAGGGCCTGAAGCCATCCTGCGGTGTTGCGGCCAGCTCACAAGAAAGCGAGTTGAAGAAAGGAGCTCAGGGGCACTGTAATTCACAAACCTGCAGAGTTATAAATGACAGCTATCGTCCAAAAATAGACTGAAGTAAGGCTGCCAAGAGGACTTGAAAGCGGGGCAGAATTGCAGGAAACCGATTTCAGGAGGTAGACTGGAATTGCATTGAAAGCATAGGAAAAGAGGCAGAACGTCCACAATGATGCACTTGGCCAAAAAGGGCGTATGCGTTTTTTCCTGAATATATTCAGGAAAAAACGCATACGCCCTTTTTGGCCAACCAAGCAAGCTTGCAAAGGAAATCTGCACTACAATGAAGTCTCACTTCCCCCCGGTCAAAAGGGCCATCTGAAAAAAGTGTAAAATCCAGAAAGGCAGGACAGGCCATGGAGAACTGGGAGCCTTGTTATGCTGATGGGCGGGATGTAAATTGCCAACAGACACTCGGGAGAAGTGTATGGTGTTTCCTGAAACATCTAAAAAACAAAGCAACAGAGCCTAGGGCACTTCCACTTATGGTCCTATAGCTTAGGGAAATTAAAATCAAAAAGACACAGCCACCCCAAAGTTTGGGACGGCCTCTGTTTACAAGAACCTCGTTTACAGTACAAGTTCAACATCGCAGAAAGTGAAAAATGGATAAAGAAGTTGTGGTATTTACTTACAAAGCAATATCACTCAGCAATGAAATCTGTGTCATCAGGCCCTTAGCAGCACAATGAGTGGATTCAGGTATGATGATTCTAACTGAAATAAGTCACACAGAAAAAGAAACATCATAAGATATCAGTAATACACGGAATGTAAACTTGGCTACACAGGAACTGAATTACAGAACAGAACAGGGTCTCAAATTTAGAAAACCAACTTATGCTTGCTTAAGGGTAAAGGTGAGTTGGGGTGCTGCATAAAACCAGAGATTGAAATGAGCACAGATAAAGTTCCTTAAGCCAAATATGGAATAGACAAGAGCTACTCCTTGCTCAACGAAATGGACTCAACACCGCATATTAAACGCCTAAGAATGTACCTGACTAGTAAGTATCTTAAAACCTATGGATTGCTATGTCTCCGAAAGAGAATCAAGCATGTGTACAGGGGCATAAACGCAGCAGTGATAGGATTGGAGAGGTTCGGTGAGCAAATGAAGACCCTTTGAAGTCATATTGCATGGTACCCATTCCACGGGTTTCAACTACTCAGGTTTAAGGTATTCTTCCTTCAGCTAAAACATGCATGTGGAACCTAGAGTATGATCAACCATGTGATCGGGAGACGTGTTCAAATATGTCTCAGTTTTCGTACCCTGGTACTCGGGTGCAACATTCCAGACGCTTTACTAACACTCTCCCCACTTGGAGAGTCAGCGCCTTTAACCTCCTGTTTGGCCCAGTTTGCAATTTCTGCGGAAGATGAACAGGAATAGCGAGAACCAATGAGAGACTAGCTGGAGGTGTCTGGACGGGCAAATTTAACTCTCATTTCCCACCAGGAAGAGGAATTAACCAAAGGCTCAGCGTGCCGTGCCGGAACCAGATTAGGGCCTGAAGCCATCCTGCGGTGTTGCGGCCAGCTCACAAGAAAGCGAGTTGAAGAAAGGAGCTCAGGGGCACTGTAATTCACAAACCTGCAGAGTTATAAATGACAGCTATCGTCCAAAAATAGACTGAAGTAAGGCTGCCAAGAGGACTTGAAAGCGGGGCAGAATTGCAGGAAACCGATTTCAGGAGGTAGACTGGAATTGCATTGAAAGCATAGGAAAAGAGGCAGAACGTCCACAATGATGCACTTGGCCAAAAAGGGCGTATGCGTTTTTTCCTGAATATATTCAGGAAAAAACGCATACGCCCTTTTTGGCCAAGTGCATCATTGTGGACGTTCTGCCTCTTTTCCTATGCTTTCAATGCAATTCCAGTCTACCTCCTGAAATCGGTTTCCTGCAATTCTGCCCCGCTTTCAAGTCCTCTTGGCAGCCATACTTCAGTATATTTTGGACGATAGCTGTCATTTATAACTCTGCAGGTTTGTGAATTACAGTGCCCCTGAGCTCCTTTCTTCAACTCGCTTTCTTTTGAGCTGGCCGCAACACCGCAGGATGGCTTCAGGCCCTAATCTGGTTCCGGCACGGCACGCTGAGCCTTGGTTAATTCCTCTTCCTGGTGGGAAATGAGAGTTAAATTTGCCCGTCCAGACACCTCCAGCTAGTCTCTCATTGGTTCTCGCTATTCCTGTTCATCTTCCGCAGAAATTGCAAACTGGGCCAAACAGGAGGTTAAAGGGACTGACTCTCCAAGTCGGGAGAGTGTTAGTAAAGCGTCTGGAATGTTGCACCCGAGTACCAGGGTACGAAAACTGAGACATATTTGAACACGTCTCCCGATCACATGGTTGATCATACTCTAGGTTCCACATGCATGTTTTAGCTGAAGTAAGAATACCTTAAACCTGGGTAGTTGAAACCCGTGGAATGGGTACCATGCAATATGACTTCAAAGGGTCTTCATTTGCTCACCGAACCTCTCCAATCCTATCACTGCTGCGTTTATGCCCCTGTACACATGCTTGATTCTCTTTCGGAGACATAGCAATCCATAGGTTTTAAGATACTTACTAGTCAGGTACATTCTTAGGCATTTATTATGCGGTGTTGAGTCCATTTCGTTGAGCAAGGAGTAGCTCTTGTCTATTCCATATTTGGCTTAAGGAACTTTATCTGTGCTCATTTCAATCTCTGGTTTTATGCAGCACCCCAACTCACCTTTACCCTTAAGCAAGCATAAGTTGGTTTTCTAAATTTGAGACCCTGTTCTGTTCTGTAATTCAGTTCCTGTGTAGCCAAGTTTACATTCCGTGTATTAATGATATCTTATGATGTTTCTTTTTCTGTGTGACTTATTTCAGTTAGAATCATCATACCTGAATCCACTCATTGTGCTGCTAAGGGCCTGATGACATAGATTTCATTGCTGAGTGATATTGCTTTGTAAGTAAATACCACAACTTCTTTATCCATTTTTCACTTTCTGCGATGTTGAACTTGTACTGTAAACGAGGTTCTTGTAAACAGAGCCGTTCCAAACTTTGGGGTGGCTGTGTCTTTTTGATTTTAATTTCCCTAAGCTATAGGACCATAAGTGGAAGTGCCCTAGGCTCTGTTGCTTTGTTTTTTAGATGTTTCAGGAAAACCATACACTTCTCCCGAGTGTCTGTTGGCAATTTACATCCCGCCCATCAGCATAACAAGGCTCCCAGTTCTCCATGGCCTGTCCTGCCTTTCTGGATTTTACACTTTTTTCAGATGGCCCTTTTGACCGGGGGGAAGTGAGACTTCATTGTAGTGCAGATTTCCTTTGCAAGCTTGCTTGGTTGGCCAAAAAGGGCGTATGCGTTTTTTCCTGAATATATTCAGGAAAAAAACGCATACGCCCTTTTTGGCCAAGTGCATCATTGTGGACGTTCTGCCTCTTTTCCTATGCTTTCAATGCAATTCCAGTCTACCTCCTGAATCGGTTTCCTGCAATTCTGCCCCGCTTTCAAGTCCTCTTGGCAGCCTTACTTCAGTCTATTTTGGACGATAGCTGTCATTTATAACTCTGCAGGTTTGTGAATTACAGTGCCCCTGAGCTCCTTTCTTCAACTCGCTTTCTTGTGACCTGGCCGCAACACCGCAGGATGGCTTCAGGCCCTAATCTGGTTCCGGCACGGCACGCTGAGCCTTTGGTTAATTCCTCTTCCTGGTGGGAAATGAGAGTTAAATTTGCCCGTCCAGACACCTCCAGCTAGTCTCTCATTGGTTCTCGCTATTCCTGTTCATCTTCCGCAGAAATTGCAAACTGGGCCAAACAGGAGGTTAAAGGGACTGACTCTCCAAGTCGGGAGAGTGTTAGTAAAGCGTCTGGAATGTTGCACCCGAGTACCAGGGTACGAAAACTGAGACATATTTGAACACGTCTCCCGATCACATGGTTGATCATACTCTGGGTTCCACATGCATGTTTTAGCTGAAGGAAGAATACCTAAACCTGGGTAGTTGAAACCCGTGGAATGGGTACCATGCAATATGACTTCAAAGGGTCTTCATTTGCTCACCGAACCTCTCCAATCCTATCACTGCTGCGTTTATGCCCCTGTACACATGCTTGATTCTCTTTCGGAGACATAGCAATCCATAGGTTTTAAGATACTTACTAGTCAGGTACATTCTTAGGCGTTTAATATGCGGTGTTGAGTCCATTTCGTTGAGCAAGGAGTAGCTCTTGTCTATTCCATATTTGGCTTAAGGAACTTTATCTGTGCTCATTTCAATCTCTGGTTTTATGCAGCACCCCAACTCACCTTTCCCCTTAAGCAAGCATAAGTTGGTTTTCTAAATTTGAGACCCTGTTCTGTTCTGTAATTCAGTTCCTGTGTAGCCAAGTTTACATTCCGTGTATTACTGATATCTTATGATGTTTCTTTTTCTGTGTGACTTATTTCAGTTAGAATCATCATACCTGAATCCACTCATTGTGCTACTAAGGGCCTGATGACATAGATTTCATTGCTGAGTGATATTGCTTTGTAAGTAAATACCACAACTTCTTTATCCATTTTTCACTTTCTGCGATGTTGAACTTGTACTGTAAACGAGGTTCTTGTAAACAGAGCCGTCCCAAACTTTGGGGTGGCTGTGTCTTTTTGATTTTAATTTCCCTAAGCTATAGGACCATAAGTGGAAGTGCCCTAGGCTCTGTTGCTTTGTTTTTTAGATGTTTCAGGAAACACCATACACTTCTCCCGAGTGTCTGTTGGCAATTTACATCCCGCCCATCAGCATAACAAGGCTCCCAGTTCTCCATGGCCTGTCCTGCCTTTCTGGATTTTACACTTTTTTCAGATGGCCCTTTTGACCGGGGGAAGTGAGACTTCATTGTAGTGCAGATTTCCTTTGCAAGCTTGCTTGGTTGGCCAAAAAGGGCGTATGCGTTTTTTCCTGAATATATTCAGGAAAAAACGCATACGCCCTTTTTGGCCAAGTGCATCATTGTGGACGTTCTGCCTCTTTTCCTATGCTTTCAATGCAATTCCAGTCTACCTCCTGAAATCGGTTTCCTGCAATTCTGCCCCGCTTTCAAGTCCTCTTGGCAGCCTTACTTCAGTCTATTTTTGGACGATAGCTGTCATTTATAACTCTGCAGGTTTGTGAATTACAGTGCCCCTGAGCTCCTTTCTTCAACTCGCTTTCTTGTGACCTGGCCGCAACACCGCAGGATGGCTTCAGGCCCTAATCTGGTTCCGGCACGGCACGCTGAGCCTTTGGTTATTCCTCTTCCTGGTGGGAAATGAGAGTTAAATTTGCCCGTCCAGACACCTCCAGCTAGTCTCTCATTGGTTCTCGCTATTCCTGTTCATCTTCCGCAGAAATTGCAAACTGGGCCAAACAGGAGGTTAAAGGGACTGACTCTCCAAGTCGGGAGAGTGTTAGTAAAGCGTCTGGAATGTTGCACCCGAGTACCAGGGTACGAAAACTGAGACATATTTGAACACGTCTCCCGATCACATGGTTGATCATACTCTAGGTTCCACATGCATGTTTTAGCTGAAGGAAGAATACCTTAAACCTGGGTAGTTGAAACCCGTGGAATGGGTACCATGCAATATGACTTCAAAGGGTCTTCATTTGCTCACCGAACCTCTCCAATCCTATCACTGCTGCGTTTATGCCCCTGTACACATGCTTGATTCTCTTTCGGAGACATAGCAATCCATAGGTTTTAAGATACTTACTAGTCAGGTACATTCTTAGGCGTTTAATATGCGGTGTTGAGTCCATTTCGTTGAGCAAGGAGTAGCTCTTGTCTATTCCATATTTGGCTTAAGGAACTTTATCTGTGCTCATTTCAATCTCTGGTTTTATGCAGCACCCCAACTCACCTTTCCCCTTAAGCAAGCATAAGTTGGTTTTCTAAATTTGAGACCCTGTTCTGTTCTGTAATTCAGTTCCTGTGTAGCCAAGTTTACATTCCGTGTATTACTGATATCTTATGATGTTTCTTTTTCTGTGTGACTTATTTCAGTTAGAATCATCATACCTGAATCCACTCATTGTGCTGCTAAGGGCCTGATGACATAGATTTCATTGCTGAGTGATATTGCTTTGTAAGTAAATACCACAACTTCTTTATCCATTTTTCACTTTCTGCGATGTTGAACTTGTACTGTAAACGAGGTTCTTGTAAACAGAGGCGTCCAAACTTTGGGGTGGCTGTGTCTTTTTGATTTTAATTTCCCTAAGCTATAGGACCATAAGTGGAAGTGCCCTAGGCTCTGTTGCTTTGTTTTTTAGATGTTTCAGGAAACACCATACACTTCTCCCGAGTGGTCTGTTGGCAATTTACATCCCGCCCATCAGCATAACAAGGCTCCCAGTTCTCCATGGCCTGTCCTGCCTTTCTGGATTTTACACTTTTTTCAGATGGCCCTTTTGACCCGGGGGAAGTGAGACTTCATTGTAGTGCAGATTTCCTTTGCAAGCTTGCTTGGTTGGCCAAAAAGGGCGTATGCGTTTTTTTCCTGAATATATTCAGGAAAAAACGCATACGCCCTTTTTGGCCAAGTGCATCATTGTGGACGTTCTGCCTCTTTTCCTATGCTTTCAATGCAATTCCAGTCTACCTCCTGAAATCGGTTTCCTGCAATTCTGCCCCGCTTTCAAGTCCTCTTGGCAGCCTTACTTCAGTCTATTTTTGGACGATAGCTGTCATTTATAACTCTGCAGGTTTGTGAATTACAGTGCCCCTGAGCTCCTTTCTTCAACTCGCTTTCTTGTGAGCTGGCCGCAACACCGCAGGATGGCTTCAGGCCCTAATCTGGTTCCGGCACGGCACGCTGAGCCTTTGGTTAATTCCTCTTCCTGGTGGGAAATGAGAGTTAAATTTGCCCGTCCAGACACCTCCAGCTAGTCCTCTCATTGGTTCTCGCTATTCCTGTTCATCTTCCGCAGAAATTGCAAACTGGGCCAAACAGGAGGTTAAAGGCGACTGACTCTCCAAGTCGGGGAGAGTGTTAGTAAAGCGTCTGGAATGTTGCACCCGAGTACCAGGGGGGGGAAAACTGAGACATATTTGAACACGTCTCCCGTTCACATGGTTGATCATACTCTGGGTTCCACATGCATGTTTTAGCTGAAGGATGAATACCTTAAACCTGGAGAGTTGAGACCCGTGGAATGGGTACCATGCAATATGACTTCAAAGGGCCTTCATTTGCTCACCGAACCTCTCCAATCCTATCACTGCTGCGTTTATGCCCCTGTACACATGCTTGATTCTCTTTCGGAGACATAGCAATCCATAGGTTTTAAGATACTTACTAGTCAGGTACATTCTTAGGCGTTTAATATGCGGTGTTGAGTCCATTTCGTTGAGCAAGGAGTAGCTCTTGTCTATTCCATATTTGGCTTAAGGAACTTTATCTGTGCTCATTTCAATCTCTGGTTTTATGCAGCACCCCAACTCACCTTTCCCCTTAAGCAAGCATAAGTTGGTTTTCTAAATTTGAGACCCTGTTCTGTTCTGTAATTCAGTTCCTGTGTAGCCAAGTTTACATTCCGTGTATTAGTGATATCTTATGATGTTTCTTTTTCTGTGTGACTTATTTCAGTTAGAATCATCATACCTGAATCCACTCATTGTGCTGCTAAGGGCCTGATGACATAGATTTCATTGCTGAGTGATATTGCTTTGTAAGTAAATACCACAACTTCTTTATCCATTTTTCACTTTCTGCGATGTTGAACTTGTACTGTAAACGAGGTTCTTGTAAACAGAGGCGTCCCAAACTTTGGGGTGGCTGTGTCTTTTTGATTTTAATTTCCCTAAGCTATAGGACCATAAGTGGAAGTGCCCTAGGCTCTGTTGCTTTGTTTTTTAGATGTTTCAGGAAACACCATACACTTCTCCCGAGTGTCTGTTGGCAATTTACATCCCGCCCATCAGCATAACAAGGCTCCCAGTTCTCCATGGCCTGTCCTGCCTTTCTGGATTTTACACTTTTTTCAGATGGCCCTTTTGACCGGGGGGAAGTGAGACTTCATTGTAGTGCAGATTTCCTTTGCAAGCTTGCTTGGTTGGCCAAAAAGGGCGTATGCGTTTTTTCCTGAATATATTCAGGAAAAAACGCATACGCCCTTTTTGGCCAAGTGCATCATTGTGGACGTTCTGCCTCTTTTCCTATGCTTTCAATGCAATTCCAGTCTACCTCCTGAATCGGTTTCCTGCAATTCTGCCCCGCTTTCAAGTCCTCTTGGCAGCCTTACTTCAGTCTATTTTTGGACGATAGCTGTCATTTATAACTCTGCAGGTTTGTGAATTACAGTGCCCCTGAGCTCCTTTCTTCAACTCGCTTTCTTGTGAGCTGGCCGCAACACCGCAGGATGGCTTCAGGCCCTAATCTGGTTCCGGCACGGCACGCTGAGCCTTTGGTTAATTCCTCTTCCTGGTGGGAAATGAGAGTTAAATTTGCCCGTCCAGACACCTCCAGCTAGTCTCTCATTGGTTCTCGCTATTCCTGTTCATCTTCCGCAGAAATTGCAAACTGGGCCAAACAGGAGGTTAAAGGGACTGACTCTCCAAGTGGGAGAGTGTTAGTAAAGCGTCTGGAATGTTGCACCCGAGTACCAGGGTACGAAAACTGAGACATATTTGAACACGTCTCCCGTTCACACGGTTGATCATACTCTGGGTTCCACATGCATGTTTTAGCTGAAGGAAGAATACCTTAAACCTGGGTAGTTGAGACCCGTGGAATGGGTACCATGCAATATGACTTCAAAGGGTCTTCATTTGCTCACCGAACCTCTCCAATCCTATCACTGCTGCGTTTATGCCCCTGTACACATGCTTGATTCTCTTTCGGAGACATAGCAATCCATAGGTTTTAAGATACTTACTAGTCAGGTACATTCTTAGGCGTTTAATATGCGGTGTTGAGTCCATTTCGTTGAGCAAGGAGTAGCTCTTGTCTATTCCATATTTGGCTTAAGGAACTTTATCTGTGCTCATTTCAATCTCTGGTTTTATGCAGCACCCCAACTCACCTTCCCCTTAAGCAAGCATAAGTTGGTTTTCTAAACTTTGAGACCCTGTTCTGTTCTGTAATTCAGTTCCTGTGTAGCCAAGTTTACATTCCGTGTATTACTGATATCTTATGATGTTTCTTTTCTGTGTGACTTATTTCAGTTCGAATCATCATACCTGAATCCACTCATTATGCTGCTACGGGCCTGATGACATAGATTTCATTGCTGAGTGATATTGCTTTGTAAGTAAGTACCACAAGTTCTTTATCCATTTTTCACTTTCTGCGATGTTGAACTTGTACTGTAAACGAGGTTCTTGTAAACAGAGCCGTCCCAAACTTTGGGGTGGCTGTGTCTTTTTGATTTTAATTTCCCTAAGCTATAGGACCATAAGTGGAAGTGCCCTAGGCTCTGTTGCTTTGTTTTTTAGATGTTTCAGGAAACACCATACACTTCTCCAGAGTGGCTGTTGGCAATTTACATCCCGCCCATCAGCATAAGAAGGCTCCCAGTTCTCCATGGCCTGTCCGTGCCTTTATGGATTTTACACTTTTTTCAGATGGCCCTTTTGACCAGGTGGAAGTGAGACTTCATTGTAGTGCAGATTTCCTTTGCAAGCTTGCTTGGTTGGCCAAAAAGTGCGTATGCGTTTTTTCCTGAATATATTCAGGAAAAAACGCATACGCCCTTTTTGGCCAAGTGCATCATTGTCGAGTTTCTGACTCTCTTCATATGCTTTCAATGCAATTCCAGTCTACCTCCTGAAATCGGTTTCCTGCAATTCTGCCTTGCTTTCAATGCCTCTTCATAGCCTTACCTCAATATATTTTTTAAAATATTTGGCCTTTATAACTCTGCAGGTTTTTGAATTGCAGTGGCCCTTAGCTCCATTTTTTAGCTCTTATTTTTGTGGTCTTGCCCCATAACCACAGGATTCCTTGAAGCCCTATTTTTCTTCTGGGGCACCTTGCTGTGCCTTTGGTTAATTCTTCTTACTGATGTGATATTAGAGTGACATGTGCCCATTGAAACCGCTACAGCTAGTTTCTCACTGGTTCCCCCTATTCCCATTCATCCTCTGCACTAACTGCAGACTGTGCGATACCAGAACTTAAAGGCATTGACTCCATGTGGGGATGTTGTTAGTAAAGCGGCTGGAATGTCGATCCGGAGCCCCAGGAGAGGAAAAATGAGGTGCGTTTTAGAAACCTTTCCCGATCATATGGTATACCAGTCGCTGGGTTTCCCAAGCATGGTTTAGCTGTAGGAAGATTCCCTTCAACCTGGAGTGTTGGGACCCTTGGACTGAGTAGCATGAAGTATTGCATTAAACTTTCGGCAGTTGCTCACCAAAGCTCACCAATCCTGTCAGCCCCAAGTGTCCAGCCTTATGTCTTATCCAGCTGTGGGTTTATATGTGGTCAATCCAGGTTGCATCACAGCCCCTGAGCGAATTTTGTAAGAATTTTTCTCTCTTTCATTGTTTCAGCGTTTTGTTTTTAAAATTTATTTCTATAATGGGGTTTAGCTCCTTTTCACTGCTGTGTTTGTGCCGCTCTGCACACACTTGATTCCCTTATGGAGATATATCAATACATGGGTTTTAAGATTCTTATTCCTCAGATATATTTCTCTGCGGTGTATAGGGTGTGTTGAGGCCTGTTCATTGAGCAAGGTGTAGATCTTGTCTAATACCTATTTGGTTTATTGAACGGTATCTGTGCTAATTTCAAACTCTGGTTTTATGCATCACCCCACCTCTCCTTTCCCCTTAAGCTGACATAAGTGTGTTTTCTAAATGTGAGACACTGTTCTGTTCTGTAATTCATTTCTTGTGCAGCCATATTTACCCTCCCTCTATAAGTGATATCTTATGATATGTTTCTTTTTCTGTTTGACTTATTTCAAGTAGTATTATCGGACCTAAATCCACTCTTTATCCTTCTACTAGCCTTATTACATTGATTTCATGGTGAAGAGATATTCCATTGTACATAAGTACCACATCTTCTTTATCCATTGTTCTCTTTCCTGGGATATTTAAGGTGTACTGAAGTTGAGGTTCTTGTAAACAGAGTAGCCCTAAACTGTGGTGTGCTTGTGTCTTGTTGATTTTTAGACTTCCCTAGATATACTCCCATGATTGGAAGTGTCCTATGCTCTGTAGCTCTGTTTTTTAGATGATTTAGGAACCACCATACACTTCTCCAGAGTGGCTCTCGGCAGTTCACACACTGCCCATCAGCGTATAAAGGCTCCCTGTTCTCCATGGCCTGTCCTGCATTTCTGGTTTTTACAATTTTTTAGGATGGCCCTTTTGACCGGTGGGAAGTGAGACTTCTTTGTTGTGCACATTTGCATTGCTTGCTTGCTTCGTTGCCCATAAAGTGCGTATGCGTTTTTTCCTGGATATAATCAGGAAAAAACGCATACGCCCTTTTGGGCCAACTGCATCATTGTCGAAATTCTGCCGCTTTTCATGTGCATTAAAGACGAGTCCAATCTATCTCTTGAAATCTGTTTCTTGCAATTCTGTCTTGCATTCAGATCCTCTTCTTTGCCTTACCTCAACATATTTTTGGACATTAGTTTTCATTTATAACTCTGCAGGTTTGTGAATTGCAGTGACCCTGAGCTCCATTTTTTAAGTTGCTCTTTTGTGAGCTGGCCTCAAACCCGCAGGATTGCTTCAGGCCCTATTTTGGCTCCGGCGAGGCAGGCTGAGCCTTTCTTTAATTCTTATTCTTAATGGGAAATTAGAGTGATATGTGCCCGTCCAAACCCCTACAACTCTTCTCTCATTGGTTCCCCCTCTTCCCGTTCATCCTCCTCACAATTTGCAAAATGTGTGAAACAGAAGTTTAAATGTGCTGATTCTCCAAGTGGGGAGATTCTAAGTAGCGTGGCTGGAATGGTGAACAGGAGCACCAGGAGAGGATAAATGAGGTGCATTTTAGACACATCTCCCGATCACATGGTGTACAGTCCTCTGGGTTTTCCATGCATGTTTTAGCTGTAGGAAGATCCCTTGAACCTGCAGATTTGGGACCCATTCAATGGGTACCAGGTAGTATTACTTTAAAGGGTGTGCATTTCCTCACCCAACCTCACATTTCTCTTAGCGCAAACAGTTTCCAGCCTTATGTCTCATCCTGCTGTGGGTCTAGATGTGTTCAATCCATGTTGCATCACCGTCCCTGAGGAAAAGTTGTAAGAGGTTTTCTCTGTCTCTCTGTCATTTATTTTTTTCAATTTATTACTATATTGGTTACAGCTGATTTTCAAAGCTCTGTTTCTTGCTGCTGTACATCCACTTGATTCACGTACAGAGAGACATCAATAAATTCTTTTTCAGATTCTTACCAGTCGTATATATTCTTTTCCGGTGACTTGAGTGTGCTGAGTGCAGTTCTTTTAGCTACCGTGTAGGCCTTGTTGATTATCAGTTTGGTATTTGGAATGGTATCTTTGCTAATTTCAACCTCCTGGATGATGCCTCACCCCTCCCCACCTTTCCCGTTTAGCAGCCTTATGCGTGTTTTCTACATATTTGACTATGTTTTTGTTTTGTAATTTATTTCATGTGTAGCCATTTTGGATTCCACCTTTAAGTGATATCTTATGATATGTGTCTTTTTCTTTTTGAATTATGTCACTTAGAATGATCATACGTAACTCCTCCGGAGTTGTTACAACTGGCCATATTTCATTGATTTCCAGGCTGAATAATATTCCACTCTACCTAAGTACCACATCTCTATCCATTTTTTCCCTCCAGAGACATTGAAGTTATATCCTAGTCGAGGATCTTTTAAACAGAGAGGGGGTAAACATTGGGGTGCCTGTGTCCTCTCGATTTTTGTTTTTCCCAAGATATACGCCCATGAGTGCAAGTGCCCTATGCTCTGTAGCTCATTTTTTAGATGCTTTAGTAAACACAATACACTTCTCCAGAATGGCCGTTGGCAATATACATTTCCACTATAAGTCTCACAGGGCTCCCTCTTCTCGTTGCCCTGTCCTGCATTTCTGTTGTTTACGCTTTATGAGGATGGCTCTTCTGACTGATGCGAAGTGATATCTTTTGTAGTATTGACTTCCAGTGCCCACCTGTTTGGTTGGCTAAAAAAGTGTATGCCCTTTTCTTGAATATATACAGAAAAGAACGCATACACCCTTTTTGGCCAACTGCAATGTTGGCAATGTTCAGCTCCTTTTCTTGTGCTTAATGGCGAGTCCTTTCTACCTCCTCAAATCCCTTTCCTGCCATTCTCCCTTGCTTACAAGTCCTTTTCTCTGACTCTCCTCAAGACATTTTTCAGTGATGGATATTTTCAACTCTGCAGTTTTGTGAATTTTACTGCCCCTGAGTTCCATTGTTCAACTCGTGTTTATGGGAACTGGCCACAAAGCAGCGGGATTTCCTCAAGCCCTATACTGTTTCCATGGGCAACCCTAGCCTTTGGTCAATTCGTCTTCCTGATTGGAAATTAGAGTGACATGTGCCTGTCTGAACACCTAGGACTTGTCTCTCATTGTTCCTCATCCTTCCGCTTCATCCTCTGGACAAATTCCAAACTGTACGCAACAGGATGTTGACAGTGCTGACATCTCCAAGTGGGGAGACTGTTAGTAAAGACGCTGGAGGGGTGAACCCGAGCACCAGGAGATGAGGAGATGAGATGCCTTTTCCAAACTCTTCCCGATCAGATGGTATACCATCCTCTGGGTGTGACAGACATGTTTTAGCAGTAGGAAGAGTCCCATTCATGTAAGGAGAACACCAGGGCTTTTTCAAAATCAGTGTCTCCCCGAAACCCAAACTGGGGAAGTTTTTAAGCTACAGCTACACATATGTTCATTAAGGGCCTTGGGAAGTAGGCAGAGTCCAAACTTTAGATGATTGAAGTCTTCAGGGTCAGAAGCACTCACCACCAGCTTCCCTTAGGCTACACTTTAACTGTCATTGATAGATGATGTCAATAAAAATATCTATTCTTTTTCAGATTATTTCCCCTTATAGGTTATTGCAAAATGTTGAGTGTAGTTCCCTGTGCTATACAGTAGTTCCTTGTTGATGATCTATTTTATACATAGCAGTGTGTATGTGTTCATTCCAAACTGTTAATTTATCCCTCCTCCCACCTTTCCCCTTTGGTAATAATAAATTATAAGATTTTATACTTCTCAGAAATGGGGGAGCTGAAAGAGAGGTATCATTTTCAATGGAAAAGCATTTAAAACAAGATTGAAGGTTTAACCAAGATTATTAGCTGTACATCCTTGGAAAGAAATCACTTCGTTTCTCTAATATTGACCTGACAAATAAGACAAACCTTTTCACTGAACTTGCTTATAAAAAGTGATGGAAATATCAAATGGAAGTGTTAAAAACATCTTATTTTACCCGAGCCTTATACACTGTTCTATGTTAACTACAGTTTGGCTCACACATCTGTTCATTGAGGTTACAATAGTCTCAATTTCTGTTACTGATCCTCCAGAGTGGACCCCAACAAGTGTCCCCCTGCCCAGTGTCATTGGGGCCAACAGATCGAGACTGAGTTTGGTTCACAAGCAAAGGAAACTTTATATTTTGATCAGAGAATGGAGAGGTGAGAGCATGCACTACCCCGTGGGCTGTGGGCTGGGCTGCTGTGTAGAGATCCTGTCAGAGTCAGTGGGAGGGAGGGAGGCGGCGGAGCTCTCGAGGGCCGGGTTGGCTGTAGCTCAGGCTCTATATCGTGGAGTCTGCACTGGGCCCCAGGAGCTGAGGTGTCGACCCAGCCATTCTGCACTAGGAAATCTGGTCTGAAGTGCCGGGTGTGGAACCTCTGCATGCGGGACCCTAGGAGCACGTGAAATTAGACAAAGCACAAAGGATAAAAAAGGTTAGACTTGACTTTATTGCCCAGATTCTATTTTATCTCCCAGGGATTTTTAATGGGCTTTGCTGGGGACAAACCCCTCCTCTGCCTTTTGTCCCGTTCCTCATTCTTGGAGTGCTGAGGGTGCAGACCCTTCTTCTGTAACTGCTGAGTGCTGAGTTGGGAGCCCTCATACCCTGGGGCGAGGGTCAGAGCTTCTCCCCAGCAGCCTCCCGGTGACGTTGATTGTCCCCAGGACCCCTGCCTCCCTGCTCGTCCACCTGAGCACCAGCATTGGAAGTGTTATAGATTCTAATGACCTTTAAGGGTCCAGGAAAGAGATGTGCAGAGACGCTGTGGGGGCCGGTTTCACCCCGCCCCACATTTGTTCGGCCACCTTAGGCTGACCGTCTCTGCCAGCCTAGATGCTCTGACCAGTAGTCTGCGCTTTCTTCAGTTAGGCCCCTGAATTAACGTACAAACAGCACCAGGTGTCAGAGCCCTGCCCGCTCAACTCCCAGACAGTCCAGGGTCAGTGGTGATCAAGGACCATGATGGCTACTGAGTCAACAGCCTTTTGAAGTAAACAGGAGTCCAGCCGGTCTTATTGGCCACCATCATCACGGTGTCTGTAGGCTTTTCTATGGTGACAGTGTGGTATACTGTTGCCCTGCCAAGATTATTAGCTCCCCTCTGGGTGCAGTAAGTCCTGCAAGCAGTAGTCTACTCTTTTGGGACACACTCTTGTTGTTTTATGAGAGAAACTCCAGGTCAAGTGATGTTCACACGAGTCGTCATGGTGCCCTGTTGCCCCCGGTTATCTCTCTGGATGTTGGAGTTGGAGGGCCTCCTCACTCGAGGTCGGTGTGCCCACGGAGCGAACCCTGCAACTTCAGGGCATGGTTGGTGGTTAGGATCACCACGTGGGGTCCTTTTCCCTTAGGAGGGAGGTGGCCTTTTGGGCTGCTGATTTCCAGGTTTTTAGATACCGCCAGTATCTTGGCCAGATGTGGCAGTGGGCCAAGCCCCTTAGTGACCGTAGTTTATCCTACCTGGATGGCATTCTTGCATTGTTCCATTTCAAGTGGTCCCAGTTTTTGCACTAATTCTCCAATGGCGATTCACCTTTCAGCGGGAATGTAAAGGTCAAAGGGTTTAGCTAAATTAGGGAGTTCCAGGGCAAGGGTCTGAATTGACTGCTCTTTCCATTCTTGAAAGGCCACTTCTGGATTCTATTCAAAAGGATCATCATCTTTTCCTTTCAGTGTTTCATATAGAGGCCCAGCTAGTAGACTGTAGTTAGGGATCCAGAAGCAGCAAACCCTGGCCTCCCCAGGAACCCCTAAGCTGTCTTCTAGTTTTAGAAAGGGGTAAGGCTGAAAATGGTTTCTTCCCTTTCCTGGGATGGGCTTCTCCGACCTTCTGTGAGAATGAAGCCCAGGCAGGTCACCGCAGTCTGTGATATTTGAGCTTTTTCTTGGACAACTTCTATCCTTTATTGGCTTGGTAGTTCAGAGGCCTCCTTAGTAGGGCTGGTGATCAGAATGTCGTCTGCATATTGAAGGAGGGTTTCCTTTTCCAGAGGTAGAACTTTTAGGTCTTTAGCTAAGCTTCCCCAAAGATGGTGTGGGAATTTTTGCACCCTTGGGGCCAGACGGCCCGGAAGTATTGTTTTAGTTGTATGTTGAGTCCTGCCACTCACAAGCCAAAATTTCTTGTGACTCTGGGACTAATGGAATACAAAAGAAGGCATCATTGAAGACTAATACAGAATACCATGTCCTGGTGGTTGGTAGAATGACCAGCAGGGTGTAGGAATTAGGAGCAACTGGAGGTATATCCTCGGTGGCTTCACTGACTGTCCTGACATCCTTTACCAGGTCCCCAGCAGCCCATGGGGCTCTCGTGGTCAGACCAATCCCAGAATATGGAGCTCACCTGGGCAGGTACCCCACCCCCACCCCAGCCCACGGGGCTCTCGTGGTCAGGCCCCTCCCAGGATACAGAGCTACCCTTGCAGGTACCGTGGCAGGGCTGGGCACACAGGAACCGTGCACATAGCCCTCATTGCAGAGCACCCCCCAGCTCACCTGTCGCTCAGAGCTGACACAGAGCACCTCAGAGCAGGACTTGAACTAACAAACAGCAGCTGCGACAGGTCTGTGACCCTGGGCATCACTCCGTGAGGCCTCCCTCCACCTGGTCTTCCAGAGACTTCCACTGCACCCGGGGCACCAGGCCTCTGTCTCCAACCACCACCCACCCCTCCTCTCCCTGACTCCTGGGTTCCTCTCATTAGGAGAGGGTTTTCTTGAAGTTGTCTCCCACTCATGGGCCAGATAAAATGATTAGAAAACAAGCCAAAGCTGCAGCCCCTTGTCTATCCTGACTCTCAGGAGCCCACACCTGTTCCTTGGACCTGGCCGGTTCAGCAAGTTCCATTTTCTGCAACTGTGAGCCCCTGAGGGGTGATGATTGGCTGACCTGGGCAGCCTTACCGTGCCGGCCAGCCCTCCCCAGGTGTGCCTGGGTTGAGATCAATATAAATACCACTCCAGGCAGCAAGAGCCCCTGCAGCCGTGCCTGACGCCATTTTCTCTGCCCTGTCAGCAGTCTCGGGGCTGGGCTGGTGGGAGGGAGTGAGAGGCCACGGCTTTGTGGGTGGCCCAGTGTGAGTGGGGCTCTGCTGGACTTTCTGCAGCAGTTGCCAGGCTGCCACCTGCTAAAGAAGAGGATGTGTCACCCATACCTGCTGCTGGAATTTCTCCCTGGGCAGAGGTGAGGAAGGAAAAAAGCAGTGGGGGCAGGGACAGGACGGGTATCTCAGGCAGGGAAATGGAAATCTTCCAGAAGAGCACCCAGGGCCAGGACCATCCTGGCTGGCCTGCAGGCACCAAGTCGGCCGGCATGCTGTCACTCGTGTGGCTCTATGGCCCTTCCTCTAGGCTTTCAAGTCCTTGTATATATTCAGGTGTTTTACCTGGGACGGGTGGGAATAGTTCAGCAGCAACTGGCCTGGGGCTCAGCTCACGTTTACTCACAGATGCCTCGGCACGGTGCCCCAGCTTTGCAATGAGGACGCTTGTTGCGTGGGGGCTGCTGGCTGAATGGGAGACGATTCCCCACCACTGACCAACTTCAGAATTGTTTACAACTGGAGCAAGTGCCCTGATACGGTTTTCCTCTGTGTAACTGGTGGGTTCTGTGTTTTTTTTCTCTTTTTCGTTTTTGGTTCAAGGTAGATTTTATTCCTCTTTTTTTGTATTTACAGATATAAGCATGGAAATAATTTATTCATATAAATACATGTATGTGCAGGGAATAATTGTTTTTTCTGTTTTATTTTTTAAATTTTATTTCTTTTTAATTTTGAATTTTATTTTATATTTTTATACAGCAGGTTCTTATTGGTTATCTATTTTATACATATAAATGTATACATGCCAATCCCAGTCTCTCAACTCCTCCCACCACCACCCCCCCAACAGCTTTCCCCCCTTGTTGTCCATACGTTTGTTGTCTACATCTGTTGCTCTATTTATGCCTTGCAAAATGGTTAATCTGTACAGTTTTTCTAGGTTCCACATATATGCATGAATATACAAGATTTGTTTTTCTCTTTCTGACTTACTTCACTCTGTATGACAGTCTCTAGATCCATCGACGTCTCTACAAATGACCCAATTTCATTCCTTTTCATGGCTTAGTAATATTCCATTTTATATATGTACCACAGCTTTATGCATTCGTCTGTCTGTGGGCATTTAGGTTGCTTCCATTACCTCGATATTGTAAATAGTGATGCAATGAACATTGCGGTGAATGACTCTTTTTGATTTATGGTTTTGTCTGGGTATATGTCCAGTACTGGGATTGCTGTATCATATGGTAATTCTATTGTTAGTTTCTTAAGAAATTCCATATTGTTCTCCATAATGACTGTATCAATTTATATTCCCAACAATAGTGGAAGAGGGTTCCTTTTCTCCACACCCTTTCCAGCATTTTTTGTTTGTAGATTTTCAATGATGCCTATTCTACCAGGTGTGAGGTGATACCTCATTGTTGAATCCATTTCGTTGAGCAAGGGGTAGCTCTTGTCTATTACATATTTGGCTTATGGAACGGTATCTGTGCTAATTTCAAACTCTGCTTTTATGCAGCACCCCAACTCACCTTCCCCCTTAAGCAGGCATAAGTTGGTTTTCTAAACTTGAGACCCTGTTCTGTTTTGTAATTCAGTTCATGTGTAGCCAAGTTCACATTCGTGTATTAGTGATACCTTATGATGTTTCTTTTTCTGTGTGACTTATTTCACTTAGAATCATCGTGCCTCAATCCACTCATTATGCTGGTACGGGCCTGGTGACATAGATTTCATTGCTGAGTGGTATTCTGTTGTACATAAGTACCGCAACTTCTTTATCCATTATTTGCTCTCTGGGATATTTAACTTGTGCCGTAGAAGAGATTCCTGTAAAAAGAGCCGTCCCAAATTTTGGGGTTGCTGTGTCTTTTTGATATTAATTTCCCTAAGCTATAGGACCATAAGTGGAAGTGCCCTAGGCTCTGTTGCTTTGTTTTTTAGATGTTTCAGGAAACACCATACACTTCTCCCGAGTGTCTGTTGGCAATTTACATCCCGCCCATCAGCATAACAAGGCTCCCAGTTCTCCATGGCCTGTCCTGCCTTTCTGGATTTTACACTTTATTCATGATGGCCCTTTTGACCGGGGGGAAGTGAGACTTCATTGTAGTGCAGATTTCCTTTGCAAGCTTGCTTGGTTGGCCAAAAAGGGCGTATGCGTTTTTTCCTGAATATATTCAGGAAAAAACGCATACGCCCTTTTTGGCAAAGTGCATCATTGTGGACGTTCTGCCTCTTTTCCTATGCTTTCAATGCAATTCCAGTCTACCTCCTGAAATCGGTATCCTTGCAATTCTGCCCCGCTTTCAAGTCCTCTTGGCAGCCTTACTTCAGTATATTTTTGGACGATAGCTGTCATTTATAACTCTGCAGGTTTGTGAATTACAGATGCCCCTGAGCTCCTTTCTTCAACTCGCTTTCTTGTGAGCTGGCCGCAACACCGCAGGATGGCTTCAGGCCCTAATCTGGTTCCGGCACGGCACGCTGAGCCTTTGGTTAATTCCTCTTCCTGGTGGGAAATGAGAGTTAAATTTGCCCGTCCAGACACCTCCAGCTAGTCTCTCATTGGTTCTCCCTATTCCTGTTCATCTTCCGCAGAAATTGCAAACTGGGCCAAACAGGAGGTTAAAGGCACTGACTCTCCAAGTTTGGGAGAGTGTTAGTAAAGCGTCTGGAATGTTGCACCCGAGTACCAGGGGAGGAAAACTGAGACATATTTGAACACGTCTCCCGATCACACTGGTTGATCATACTCTGGGTTCCACATGCATGTTTTAGCTGAAGGAAGAATACCTTAAACCTGGAGAGTTGAGACCCGTGGAATGGGTACCATGCAATATGACTTCAAAGGGTCTTCATTTGCTCACCGAACCTCTCCAATCCTATCACTGCTGCATTTATGCCCCTGTACACACGCTTGATTCTCTTTCGGAGACATAGCAATCCATAGGTTTTAAGATACTTACTAGTCAGGTACATTCTTAGGCGTTTAATATGGGGTGTTGAGTCCATTTCGTTGAGCAAGGAGTAGCTCTTGTCTATTCCATATTTGGCTTAAGGAACTTTATCTGTGCTCATTTCAATCTCTGGTTTTATGCAGCACCCCAACTCACCTTTCCCCTTAAGCAAGCATAAGTTGGTTTTCTAAATTTGAGACCCTGTTCTGTTTTGGAATTCAGTTCCTGTGTAGCCAAGTTTACATTCCGTGTATTAGTGATATCTTATGATGTTTCTTTTTCTGTGTGACTTATTTCAGTTAGAATCATCGTACCTGAATCCACTCATTATGCTGCTACGGGCCTGATGACATAGATTTCATTGCTGAGTGATACTGCATTGTACGTAAGTACCACAAGCTTCTTTATCCATTTTTCACTTTCTGTGATATTGAACTTGTACGGTAAACGAGGTTCTTGTAAACAGAGCCATTCCAAACTTTGGGGTGGCTGTGTCTTTTTGATTTTAATTTCCCTAAGCTATAGGACCATAAGTGGAAGTGCCCTAGGCTCTGTTGCTTTGTTTTTTAGATGTTTCAGGAAACACCATACACTTCTCCCGAGTGTCTGTTGGCAATTTACATCCCGCCCATCAGCATAACAAGGCTCCCAGTTCTCCATGGCCTGTCCTGCCTTTCTGGATTTTACACTTTTTTCAGATGGCCCTTTTGACCGGGGGGAAGTGAGACTTCATTGTAGTGCAGATTTCCTTTGCAAGCTTGCTTGGTTGGCCAAAAAGGGCGTATGCGTTTTTCCTGAATATATTCAGGAAAAAACGCATACGCCCTTTTTGGCCAAGTGCATCATTGTGGACGTTCTGCCTCTTTTCCTATGCTTTCAATGCAATTCCAGTCTACCTCCTGAAATCGGTTTCCTGCAATTCTGCCCCGCTTTCAAGTCCTCTTGGCAGCCTTACTTCAGTCTATTTTTGGACGATAGCTGTCATTTATAACTCTGCAGGTTTGTGAATTACAGTGCCCCTGAGCTCCTTTCTTCAACTCGCTTTCTTGTGACCTGGCCGCAACACCGCAGGATGGCTTCAGGCCCTAATCTGGTTCCGGCACGGCACGCTGAGCCTTTGGTTAATTCCTCTTCCTGGTGGGAAATGAGAGTTAAATTTGCCCGTCCAGACACCTCCAGCTAGTCTCTCATTGGTTCTCGCTATTCCTGTTCATCTTCCGCAGAAATTGCAAACTGGGCCAAACAGGAGGTTAAAGGCGCTGACTCTCCAAGTGGGGAGAGTGTTAGTAAAGCGTCTGGAATGTTGCACCCGAGTACCAGGGGAGGAAAAACTGAGACATATTTGAACACGTCTCCCGTTCACATGGTTGATCATACTCTGGGTTCCACATGCATGTTTTAGCTGAAGGAAGAATACCTTAAACCTGGGTAGTTGAGACCCGTGGAATGGGTACCATGCAATATGACTTCAAAGGGTCTTCATTTGCTCACCGAACCTCTCCAATCCTATCACTGCTGCGTTTATGCCCTGTACACATGCTTGATTCTCTTTCGGAGACATAGCAATCCATAGGTTTTAAGATACTTACTAGTCAGGTACATTCTTAGGCGTTTAATATGGGGTGTTGCGTCCATTTCGTTTGAGCAAGGAGTAGCTCTTGTCTATTCCATATTTGGCTTAAGGAACTTTATCTGTGCTCATTTCAATCTCTGGTTTTATGCAGCACCCCAACTCACCTTTCCCCTTAAGCAAGCATAAGTTGGTTTTCTAAATTTGAGACCCTGTTCTGTTCTGTAATTCAGTTCCTGTGTAGCCAAGTTTACATTCCGTGTATTACTGATATCTTATGATGTTTCTTTTTCTGTGTGACTTATTTCAGTTAGAATCATCATACCTGAATCCACTCATTGTGCTGCTAAGGGCCTGATGACATAGATTTCATTGCTGAGTGATATTGCTTTGTAAGTAAATACCACAACTTCTTTATCCATTTTTCACTTTCTGCGATGTTGAACTTGTACTGTAAACGAGGTTCTTGTAAACAGAGCCGTTCCAAACTTTGGGGTGGCTGTGTCTTTTTGATTTTAATTTCCCTAAGCTATAGGACCATAAGTGGAAGTGCCCTAGGTTCTGTTGCTTTGTTTTTTTAGATGTTTCAGGAAACACCATACACTTCTCCCGAGTGGTTGTTGTTGGCAATTTACATCCCGCCCATCAGCATAACAAGGCTCCCAGTTCTCCATGGCCTGTCCTGCCTTTCTGGATTTTACACTTTTTTCAGATGGCCCTTTTGACCGGGGGGAAGTGAGACTTCATTGTAGTGCAGATTTCCTTTGCAAGCTTGCTTGGTTGGCCAAAAAGGGCGTATGCGTTTTTTCCTGAATATATTCAGGAAAAAACGCATACGCCCTTTTTGGCCAAGTGCATCATTGTGGACGTTCTGCCTCTTTTCCTATGCTTTCAATGCAATTCCAGTCTACCTCCTGAAATCGGTTTCCTGCAATTCTGCCCCGCTTTTCAAGTCCTCTTGGCAGCCTTACTTCAGTCTATTTTTGGACGATAGCTGTCATTTATAACTCTGCAGGTTTGTGAATTACAGTGCCCCTGAGCTCCTTTCTTCAACTCGCTTTCTTGTGAGCCTGACCCGCAACACCGCAGGATGGCTTCAGGCCCTAATCTGGTTCCGGCACGGCACGCTGAGCCTTTGGTTAATTTCCTCTTCCTGGTGGGAAATGAGAGTTAAATTTGCCCGTCCAGACACCTCCAGCTAGTCCTCTCATTGGTTCTCGCTATTCCTGTTCATCTTCCGCAGAAATTGCAAACTGGGCCAAACAGGAGGTTAAAGGGACTGACTCTCCAAGTGGGGAGAGTGTTAGTAAAGCGTCTGGAATGTTGCACCCGAGTACCAGGGGAGGAAAACTGAGACATATTTGAACACGTCTCCCGTTCACATGGTTGATCATACTCTGGGTTCCACATGCATGTTTTAGCTGAAGGAAGAATACCTTAAACCTGGAGAGTTGAGACCCGTGTAATGGTACCATGCAATATGACTTCAAAGGGTCTTCATTTGCTCACCGAACCTCTCCAATCCTATCACTGCTGCGTTTATGCCCCTGTACACACGCTTGATTCTCTTTTGGAGACATAGCAATCCATAGGTTTTAAGATACTTACTAGTCAGGTACATTCTTAGGCGTTTAATATGGGGTTTGAGTCCATTTCGTTGAGCAAGGAGTAGCTCTTGTCTATTCCATATTTGGCTTAAGGAACTTTATCTGTGCTCATTTCAATCTCTGGTTTTATGCAGCACCCCAACTCACCTTTACCCTTAAGCAAGCATAAGTTGGTTTTCTAAATTTGAGACCCTGTTCTGTTCTGTAATTCAGTTCCTGTGTAGCCAGTTTACATTCCGTGTATTAGTGATATCTTATGATGTTTCTTTTTCTGTGTGACTTATTTCAGTTAGAATCATCATACCTGAATCCACTCATTGTGCTGCTAAGTGCCTGATGACACAGATTTCATTGCTGAGTGATATTGCTTTGTAAGTAAATACCACAACTTCTTTATCCATTTTTCACTTTCTGCGATGTTGAACTTGTACTGTAAACGAGGTTCTTGTAAACAGAGCCGTTCCAAACTTTGGGGTGGCTGTGTCTTTTTATTTTAATTTCCCTAAGCTATAGGACCATAAGTGGAAGTGGTCCTAGGTTCTGTTGCTTTGTTTTTTAGATGTTTCAGGAAACACCATACACTTCTCCGAGTGGTTGTTGGCAATTTACATCCCGCCCATCAGCATAACAAGGCTCCCAGTTCTCCATGGCCTGTCCTGCCTTTCTGGATTTTACACTTTTTTCAGATGGCCCTTTTGACCGGGGGGAAGTGAGACTTCATTGTAGTGCAGATTTCCTTTGCAAGCTTGCTTGGTTGGCCAAAAAGGGCGTATGCGTTTTTTCCTGAATATATTCAGGAAAAAACGCATACGCCCTTTTTGGCCAAGTGCATCATTGTGGACGTTCTGCCTCTTTTCCTATGCTTTCAATGCAATTCCAGTCTACCTCCTGAAATCGGTTTCCTGCAATTCTGCCCCGCTTTCAAGTCCTCTTGGCAGCCTTACTTCAGTCTATTTTTGGACGATAGCTGTCATTTATAACTCTGCAGGTTTGTGAATTACAGTGCCCCTGAGCTCCTTTCTTCAACTCGCTTTCTTGTGACCTGGCCGCAACACCGCAGGATGGCTTCAGGCCCTAATCTGGTTCCGGCACGGCACGCTGAGCCTTTGGTTATTTCCTCTTCCTGGTGGGAAATGAGAGTTAAATTTGCCCGTCCAGACACCTCCAGCTAGTCTCTCATTGGTTCTCGCTATTCCTGTTCATCTTCCGCAGAAATTGCAAACTGGGCCAAACAGGAGGTTAAAGGGCTGACTCTCCAAGTGGGGAGAGTGTTAGTAAAGCGTCTGGAATGTTGCACCCGAGTACCAGGGGAGGAAAACTGAGACATATTTGAACACGTCTCCCGATCACATGGTTGATCATACTCTGGGTTCCACATGCATGTTTTAGCTGAAGGAAGAATACCTTAAACCTGGGTAGTTGAAACCCGTGGAATGGGTACCATGCAATATGACTTCAAAGGGTCTTCATTTGCTCACCGAACCTCTCCAATCCTATCACTGCTGCGTTTATGCCCCTGTACACATGCTTGATTCTCTTTCGGAGACATAGCAATCCATAGGTTTTAAGATACTTACTAGTCAGGTACATTCTTAGGCGTTTAATATGCGGTGTTGAGTCCATTTCGTTGAGCAAGGAGTAGCTCTTGTCTATTCCATATTTGGCTTAAGGAACTTTATCTGTGCTCATTTCAATCTCTGGTTTTATGCAGCACCCCAACTCACCTTTCCCCTTAAGCAAGCATAAGTTGGTTTTCTAAATTTGAGACCCTGTTCTGTTCTGTAATTCAGTTCCTGTGTAGCCAAGTTTACATTCCGTGTATTACTGATATCTTATGATGTTTCTTTTTCTGTGTGACTTATTTCAGTTAGAATCATCATACCTGAATCCACTCATTGTGCTGCTAAGGGCCTGATGACATAGATTTCATTGCTGAGTGATATTGCTTTGTAAGTAAATACCACAACTTCTTTATCCATTTTTCACTTTCTGCGATGTTGAACTTGTACTGTAAACGAGGTTCTTGTAAACAGAGCCGTTCCAAACTTTGGGGTGGCTGTGTCTTTTTGATTTTAATTTCCCTAAGCTATAGGACCATAAGTGGAAGTGCCCTAGGCTCTGTTGCTTTGTTTTTTAGATGTTTCAGGAAACACCATACACTTCTCCCGAGTGTCTGTTGGCAATTTACATCCCGCCCATCAGCATAACAAGGCTCCCAGTTCTCCATGGCCTGTCCTGCCTTTCTGGATTTTACACTTTTTTCAGATGGCCCTTTTGACCGGGGGGAAGTGAGACTTCATTGTAGTGCAGATTTCCTTTGCAAGCTTGCTTGGTTGGCCAAAAAGGGCGTATGCGTTTTTTCCTGAATATATTCAGGAAAAAACGCATACACCCTTTTTGGCCAAGTGCATCATTGTGGACGTTCTGCCTCTTTTCCTATGCTTTCAATGCAATTCCAGTCTACCTCCTGAAATCGGTTTCCTGCAATTCTGCCCCGCTTTCAAGTCCTCTTGGCAGCCTTACTTCAGTCTATTTTTGGACGATAGCTGTCATTTATAACTCTGCAGGTTTGTGAATTACAGTGCCCCTGAGCTCCTTTCTTCAACTCGCTTTCTTGTGAGCTGGCCGCAACACCGCAGGATGGCTTCAGGCCCTAATCTGGTTCCGGCACGGCACGCTGAGCCTTTGGTTATTCCTCTTCCTGGTGGGAAATGAGAGTTAAATTTGCCCGTCCAGACACCTCCAGCTAGTCTCTCATTGGTTCTCGCTATTCCTGTTCATCTTCCGCAGAAATTGCAAACTGGGCCAAACAGGAGGTTAAAGGGACTGACTCTCCAAGTGGGGAGAGTGTTAGTAAAGCGTCTGGAATGTTGCACCCGAGTACCAGGGGAGGAAAACTGAGACATATTTGAACACGTCTCCCGATCACATGGTTGATCATACTCTGGGTTCCACATGCATGTTTTAGCTGAAGGAAGAATACCTTAAACCTGGGAGTTGAAACCCGTGGAATGGGTACCATGCAATATGACTTCAAAGGGTCTTCATTTGCTCACCGAACCTCTCCAATCCTATCACTGCTGCGTTTATGCCCCTGTACACATGCTTGATTCTCTTTCGGAGACATAGCAATCCATAGGTTTTAAGATACTTACTAGTCAGGTACATTCTTAGGCGTTTAATATGCGGTGTTGAGTCCATTTCGTTGAGCAAGGAGTAGCTCTTGTCTATTCCATATTTGGCTTAAGGAACTTTATCTGTGCTCATTTCAATCTCTGGTTTTATGCAGCACCCCAACTCACCTTTCCCCTTAAGCAAGCATAAGTTGGTTTTCTAAATTTGAGACCCTGTTCTGTTCTGTAATTCAGTTCCTGTGTAGCCAAGTTTACATTCCGTGTATTACTGATATCTTATGATGTTTCTTTTTCTGTGTGACTTATTTCAGTTAGAATCATCATACCTGAATCCACTCATTGTGCTGCTAAGGGCCTGATGACATAGATTTCATTGCTGAGTGATATTGCTTTGTAAGTAAATACCACAACTTCTTTATCCATTTTTCACTTTCTGCGATGTTGAACTTGTACTGTAAACGAGGTTCTTGTAAACAGAGCCGTCCCAAACTTTGGGGTGGCTGTGTCTTTTTGATTTTAATTTCCCTAAGCTATAGGACCATAAGTGGAAGTGCCCTAGGCTCTGTTGCTTTGTTTTTTAGATGTTTCAGGAAACACCATACACTTCTCCCGAGTGTCTGTTGGCAATTTACATCCCGCCCATCAGCATAACAAGGCTCCCAGTTCTCCATGGCCTGTCCTGCCTTTCTGGATTTTACACTTTTTTCAGATGGCCCTTTTGACCGGGGGAAGTGAGACTTCATTGTAGTGCAGATTTCCTTTGCAAGCTTGCTTGGTTGGCCAAAAAGGGCGTATGCGTTTTTTCCTGAATATATTCAGGAAAAAACGCATACGCCCTTTTTGGCCAAGTGCATCATTGTGGACGTTCTGCCTCTTTTCCTATGCTTTCAATGCAATTCCAGTCTACCTCCTGAAATCGGTTTCCTGCAATTCTGCCCCGCTTTCAAGTCCTCTTGGCAGCCTTACTTCAGTCTATTTTTGGACGATAGCTGTCATTTATAACTCTGCAGGTTTGTGAATTACAGTGCCCCTGAGCTCCTTTCTTCAACTCGCTTTCTTGTGACCTGGCCGCAACACCGCAGGATGGCTTCAGGCCCTAATCTGGTTCCGGCACGGCACGCTGAGCCTTTGGTTATTCCTCTTCCTGGTGGGAAATGAGAGTTAAATTTGCCCGTCCAGACACCTCCAGCTAGTCTCTCATTGGTTCTCGCTATTCCTGTTCATCTTCCGCAGAAATTGCAAACTGGGCCAAACAGGAGGTTAAAGGGCTGACTCTCCAAGTGGGGAGAGTGTTAGTAAAGCGTCTGGAATGTTGCACCCGAGTACCAGGGGAGGAAAACTGAGACATATTTGAACACGTCTCCCGATCACATGGTTGATCATACTCTGGGTTCCACATGCATGTTTTAGCTGAAGGAAGAATACCTTAAACCTGGGAGTTGAAACCCGTGGAATGGGTACCATGCAATATGACTTCAAAGGGTCTTCATTTGCTCACCGAACCTCTCCAATCCTATCACTGCTGCGTTTATGCCCCTGTACACATGCTTGATTCTCTTTCGGAGACATAGCAATCCATAGGTTTTAAGATACTTACTAGTCAGGTACATTCTTAGGCGTTTAATATGCGGTGTTGAGTCCATTTCGTTGAGCAAGGAGTAGCTCTTGTCTATTCCATATTTGGCTTAAGGAACTTTATCTGTGCTCATTTCAATCTCTGGTTTTATGCAGCACCCCAACTCACCTTTCCCCTTAAGCAAGCATAAGTTGGTTTTCTAAATTTGAGACCCTGTTCTGTTCTGTAATTCAGTTCCTGTGTAGCCAAGTTTACATTCCGTGTATTACTGATATCTTATGATGTTTCTTTTTCTGTGTGACTTATTTCAGTTAGAATCATCATACCTGAATCCACTCATTGTGCTGCTAAGGGCCTGATGACACAGATTTCATTGCTGAGTGATATTGCTTTGTAAGTAAATACCACAACTTCTTTATCCATTTTTCACTTTCTGCGATGTTGAACTTGTACTGTAAACGAGGTTCTTGTAAACAGAGCCGTTCCAAACTTTGGGGTGGCTGTGTCTTTTTGATTTTAATTTCCCTAAGCTATAGGACCATAAGTGGAAGTGCCCTAGGCTCTGTTGCTTTGTTTTTTAGATGTTTCAGGAAACACCATACACTTCTCCCGAGTGTCTGTTGGCAATTTACATCCCGCCCATCAGCATAACAAGGCTCCCAGTTCTCCATGGCCTGTCCTGCCTTTCTGGATTTTACACTTTTTTCAGATGGCCCTTTTGACCGGGGGGAAGTGAGACTTCATTGTAGTGCAGATTTCCTTTGCAAGCTTGCTTGGTTGGCCAAAAAGGGCGTATGCGTTTTTTCCTGAATATATTCAGGAAAAAACGCATACGCCCTTTTTGGCCAAGTGCATCATTGTGGACGTTCTGCCTCTTTTCCTATGCTTTCAATGCAATTCCAGTCTACCTCCTGAAATCGGTTTCCTGCAATTCTGCCCCGCTTTCAAGTCCTCTTGGCAGCCTTACTTCAGTCTATTTTTGGACGATAGCTGTCATTTATAACTCTGCAGGTTTGTGAATTACAGTGCCCCTGAGCTCCTTTCTTCAACTCGCTTTCTTGTGACCTGGCCGCAACACCGCAGGATGGCTTCAGGCCCTAATCTGGTTCCGGCACGGCACGCTGAGCCTTTGGTTATTTCCTCTTCCTGGTGGGAAATGAGAGTTAAATTTGCCCGTCCAGACACCTCCAGCTAGTCTCTCATTGGTTCTCGCTATTCCTGTTCATCTTCCGCAGAAATTGCAAACTGTGCCAAACAGGAGGTTAAAGGCGCTGACTCTCCAAGTGGGGAGAGTGTTAGTAAAGCGTCTGGAATGTTGCACCCGAGTACCAGGGGAGGAAAACTGAGACATATCTGAACACGTCTCCCGATCACATGGTTGATCATACTCTGGGTTCCACATGCATGTTTTAGCTGAAGGAAGAATACCTTAAACCTGGTAGTTGAAACCCGTGGAATGGGTACCATGCAATATGACTTCAAAGGGTCTTCATTTGCTCACCGAACCTCTCCAATCCTATCACTGCTGCGTTTATGCCCCTGTACACATGCTTGATTCTCTTTCGGAGACATAGCAATCCATAGGTTTTAAGATACTTACTAGTCAGGTACATTCTTAGGCGTTTAATATGCGGTGTTGAGTCCATTTCGTTGAGCAAGGAGTAGCTCTTGTCTATTCCATATTTGGCTTAAGGAACTTTATCTGTGCTCATTTCAATCTCTGGTTTTATGCAGCACCCCAACTCACCTTTCCCTTAAGCAAGCATAAGTTGGTTTTCTAAATTTGAGACCCTGTTCTGTTCTGTAATTCAGTTCCTGTGTAGCCAAGTTTACATTCCGTGTATTACTGATATCTTATGATGTTTCTTTTTCTGTGTGACTTATTTCAGTTAGAATCATCATACCTGAATCCACTCATTGTGCTGCTAAGGGCCTGATGACATAGATTTCATTGCTGAGTGATATTGCTTTGTAAGTAAATACCACAACTTCTTTATCCATTTTTCACTTTCTGCGATGTTGAACTTGTACTGTAAACGAGGTTCTTGTAAACAGAGCCGTTCCAAACTTTGGGGTGGCTGTGTCTTTTTGATTTTAATTTCCCTAAGCTATAGGACCATAAGTGGAAGTGCCCTAGGTTCTGTTGCTTTGTTTTTTAGATGTTTCAGGAAACACCATACACTTCTCCCGAGTGTCTGTTGGCAATTTACATCCCGCCCATCAGCATAACAAGGCTCCCAGTTCTCCATGGCCTGTCCTGCCTTTCTGGATTTTACACTTTTTTCAGATGGCCCTTTTGACCGGGGGGAAGTGAGACTTCATTGTAGTGCAGATTTCCTTTGCAAGCTTGCTTGGTTGGCCAAAAAGGGCGTATGCGTTTTTTCCTGAATATATTCAGGAAAAAACGCATACGCCCTTTTTGGCCAAGTGCATCATTGTGGACGTTCTGCCTCTTTTCCTATGCTTTCAATGCAATTCCAGTCTACCTCCTGAAATCGGTTTCCTGCAATTCTGCCCCGCTTTCAAGTCCTCTTGGCAGCCTTACTTCAGTCTATTTTTGGACGATAGCTGTCATTTATAACTCTGCAGGTTTGTGAATTACAGTGCCCCTGAGCTCCTTTCTTCAACTCGCTTTCTTGTGACCTGGCCGCAACACCGCAGGATGGCTTCAGGCCCTAATCTGGTTCCGGCACGGCACGCTGAGCCTTTGGTTAATTCCTCTTCCTGGTGGGAAATGAGAGTTAAATTTGCCCGTCCAGACACCTCCAGCTAGTCTCTCATTGGTTCTCGCTATTCCTGTTCATCTTCCGCAGAAATTGCAAACTGGGCCAAACAGGAGGTTAAAGGACTGACTCTCCAAGTGGGGAGAGTGTTAGTAAAGCGTCTGGAATGTTGCACCCGAGTACCAGGGGAGGAAAACTGAGACATATTTGAACACGTCTCCCGATCACATGGTTGATCATACTCTGGGTTCCACATGCATGTTTTAGCTGAAGGAAGAATACCTTAAACCTGGGAGTTGAAACCCGTGGAATGGGTACCATGCAATATGACTTCAAAGGGTCTTCATTTGCTCACCGAACCTCTCCAATCCTATCACTGCTGCGTTTATGCCCCTGTACACATGCTTGATTCTCTTTCGGAGACATAGCAATCCATAGGTTTTAAGATACTTACTAGTCAGGTACATTCTTAGGCGTTTAATATGCGGTGTTGAGTCCATTTCGTTGAGCAAGGAGTAGCTCTTGTCTATTCCATATTTGGCTTAAGGAACTTTATCTGTGCTCATTTCAATCTCTGGTTTTATGCAGCACCCCAACTCACCTTTCCCCTTAAGCAAGCATAAGTTGGTTTTCTAAATTTGAGACCCTGTTCTGTTCTGTAATTCAGTTCCTGTGTAGCCAAGTTTACATTCCGTGTATTAGTGATATCTTATGATGTTTCTTTTTCTGTGTGACTTATTTCAGTTAGAATCATCATACCTGAATCCACTCATTGTGCTGCTAAGGGCCTGATGACATAGATTTCATTGCTGAGTGATATTGCTTTGTAAGTAAATACCACAACTTCTTTATCCATTTTTCACTTTCTGCGATGTTGAACTTGTACTGTAAACGAGGTTCTTGTAAACAGAGCCGTTCCAAACTTTGGGGTGGCTGTGTCTTTTTGATTTTAATTTCCCTAAGCTATAGGACCATAAGTGGAAGTGCCCTAGGCTCTGTTGCTTTGTTTTTTAGATGTTTCAGGAAACACCATACACTTCTCCCGAGTGTCTGTTGGCAATTTACATCCCGCCCATCAGCATAACAAGGCTCCCAGTTCTCCATGGCCTGTCCTGCCTTTCTGGATTTTACACTTTTTTCAGATGGCCCTTTTGACCGGGGGGAAGTGAGACTTCATTGTAGTGCAGATTTCCTTTGCAAGCTTGCTTGGTTGGCCAAAAAGGGCGTATGCGTTTTTTCCTGAATATATTCAGGAAAAAACGCATACGCCCTTTTTGGCCAAGTGCATCATTGTGGACGTTCTGCCTCTTTTCCTATGCTTTCAATGCAATTCCAGTCTACCTCCTGAAATCGGTTTCCTGCAATTCTGCCCCGCTTTCAAGTCCTCTTGGCAGCCTTACTTCAGTCTATTTTTGGACGATAGCTGTCATTTATAACTCTGCAGGTTTGTGAATTACAGTGCCCCTGAGCTCCTTTCTTCAACTCGCTTTCTTGTGACCTGGCCGCAACACCGCAGGATGGCTTCAGGCCCTAATCTGGTTCCGGAACGGCACGCTGAGCCTTTGGTTAATTCCTCTTCCTGGTGGGAAATGAGAGTTAAATTTGCCCGTCCAGACACCTCCAGCTAGTCTCTCATTGGTTCTCGCTATTCCTGTTCATCTTCCGCAGAAATTGCAAACTGGGCCAAACAGGAGGTTAAAGGGCTGACTCTCCAAGTGGGGAGAGTGTTAGTAAAGCGTCTGGAATGTTGCACCCGAGTACCAGGGGAGGAAAACTGAGACATATTTGAACACGTCTCCCGATCACATGGTTGATCATACTCTGGGTTCCACATGCATGTTTTAGCTGAAGGAAGAATACCTTAAACCTGGGAGTTGAAACCCGTGGAATGGGTACCATGCAATATGACTTCAAAGGGTCTTCATTTGCTCACCGAACCTCTCCAATCCTATCACTGCTGCGTTTATGCCCCTGTACACATGCTTGATTCTCTTTCGGAGACATAGCAATCCATAGGTTTTAAGATACTTACTAGTCAGGTACATTCTTAGGCGTTTAATATGCGGTGTTGAGTCCATTTCGTTGAGCAAGGAGTAGCTCTTGTCTATTCCATATTTGGCTTAAGGAACTTTATCTGTGCTCATTTCAATCTCTGGTTTTATGCAGCACCCCAACTCACCTTTCCCCTTAAGCAAGCATAAGTTGGTTTTCTAAATTTGAGACCCTGTTCTGTTCTGTAATTCAGTTCCTGTGTAGCCAAGTTTACATTCCGTGTATTACTGATATCTTATGATGTTTCTTTTTCTGTGTGACTTATTTCAGTTAGAATCATCATACCTGAATCCACTCATTGTGCTGCTAAGGGCCTGATGACATAGATTTCATTGCTGAGTGATATTGCTTTGTAAGTAAATACCACAACTTCTTTATCCATTTTTCACTTTCTGCGATGTTGAACTTGTACTGTAAACGAGGTTCTTGTAAACAGAGCCGTCCAAACTTTGGGGTGGCTGTGTCTTTTTGATTTTAATTTCCCTAAGCTATAGGACCATAAGTGGAAGTGCCCTAGGCTCTGTTGCTTTGTTTTTTAGATGTTTCAGGAAACACCATACACTTCTCCCGAGTGTCTGTTGGCAATTTACATCCCGCCCATCAGCATAACAAGGCTCCCAGTTCTCCATGGCCTGTCCTGCCTTTCTGGATTTTACACTTTTTTCAGATGGCCCTTTTGACCGGGGGGAAGTGAGACTTCATTGTAGTGCAGATTTCCTTTGCAAGCTTGCTTGGTTGGCCAAAAAGGGCGTATGCGTTTTTTCCTGAATATATTCAGGAAAAAACGCATACGCCCTTTTTGGCCAAGTGCATCATTGTGGACGTTCTGCCTCTTTTCCTATGCTTTCAATGCAATTCCAGTCTACCTCCTGAAATCGGTTTCCTGCAATTCTGCCCCGCTTTCAAGTCCTCTTGGCAGCCTTACTTCAGTCTATTTTTGGACGATAGCTGTCATTTATAACTCTGCAGGTTTGTGAATTACAGTGCCCCTGAGCTCCTTTCTTCAACTCGCTTTCTTGTGAGCTGGCCGCAACACCGCAGGATGGCTTCAGGCCCTAATCTGGTTCCGGCACGGCACGCTGAGCCTTTGGTTAATTCCTCTTCCTGGTGGGAAATGAGAGTTAAATTTGCCCGTCCAGACACCTCCAGCTAGTCTCTCATTGGTTCTCGCTATTCCTGTTCATCTTCCGCAGAAATTGCAAACTGGGCCAAACAGGAGGTTAAAGGGCTGACTCTCCAAGTGGGGAGAGTGTTAGTAAAGCGTCTGGAATGTTGCACCCGAGTACCAGGGGAGGAAAACTGAGACATATTTGAACACGTCTCCCGATCACATGGTTGATCATACTCTGGGTTCCACATGCATGTTTTAGCTGAAGGAAGAATACCTTAAACCTGGGAGTTGAAACCCGTGGAATGGGTACCATGCAATATGACTTCAAAGGGTCTTCATTTGCTCACCGAACCTCTCCAATCCTATCACTGCTGCGTTTATGCCCCTGTACACATGCTTGATTCTCTTTCGGAGACATAGCAATCCATAGGTTTTAAGATACTTACTAGTCAGGTACATTCTTAGGCGTTTAATATGCGGTGTTGAGTCCATTTCGTTGAGCAAGGAGTAGCTCTTGTCTATTCCATATTTGGCTTAAGGAACTTTATCTGTGCTCATTTCAATCTCTGGTTTTATGCAGCACCCCAACTCACCTTTCCCCTTAAGCAAGCATAAGTTGGTTTTCTAAATTTGAGACCCTGTTCTGTTCTGTAATTCAGTTCCTGTGTAGCCAAGTTTACATTCCGTGTATTACTGATATCTTATGATGTTTCTTTTTCTGTGTGACTTATTTCAGTTAGAATCATCATACCTGAATCCACTCATTGTGCTGCTAAGGGCCTGATGACATAGATTTCATTGCTGAGTGATATTGCTTTGTAAGTAAATACCACAACTTCTTTATCCATTTTTCACTTTCTGCGATGTTGAACTTGTACTGTAAACGAGGTTCTTGTAAACAGAGCGTTCCAAACTTTGGGGTGGCTGTGTCTTTTTGATTTTAATTTCCCTAAGCTATAGGACCATAAGTGGAAGTGCCCTAGGCTCTGTTGCTTTGTTTTTTAGATGTTTCAGGAAACACCATACACTTCTCCCGAGTGTCTGTTGGCAATTTACATCCCGCCCATCAGCATAACAAGGCTCCCAGTTCTCCATGGCCTGTCCTGCCTTTCTGGATTTTACACTTTTTTCAGATGGCCCTTTTGACCGGGGGGAAGTGAGACTTCATTGTAGTGCAGATTTCCTTTGCAAGCTTGCTTGGTTGGCCAAAAAGGGCGTATGCGTTTTTTCCTGAATATATTCAGGAAAAAACGCATACGCCCTTTTTGGCCAAGTGCATCATTGTGGACGTTCTGCCTCTTTTCCTATGCTTTCAATGCAATTCCAGTCTACCTCCTGAAATCGGTTTCCTGCAATTCTGCCCCGCTTTCAAGTCCTCTTGGCAGCCTTACTTCAGTATATTTTTGGACGATAGCTGTCATTTATAACTCTGCAGGTTTGTGAATTACAGTGCCCCTGAGCTCCTTTCTTCAACTCGCTTTCTTGTGACCTGGCCGCAACACCGCAGGATGGCTTCAGGCCCTAATCTGGTTCTGGCACGGCACGCTGAGCCTTTGGTTATTTCCTCTTCCTGGTGGGAAATGAGAGTTAAATTTGCCCGTCCAGACACCTCCAGCTAGTCTCTCATTGGTTCTCGCTATTCCTGTTCATCTTCCGCAGAAATTGCAAACTGGGCCAAACAGGAGGTTAAAGGCGCTGACTCTCCAAGTGGGGAGAGTGTTAGTAAAGCGTCTGGAATGTTGCACCCGAGTACCAGGGGAGGAAAACTGAGACATATTTGAACACGTCTCCCGATCACATGGTTGATCATACTCTGGGTTCCACATGCATGTTTTAGCTGAAGGAAGAATACCTTAAACCTGGGAGTTGAAACCCGTGTAATGGGTACCATGCAATATGACTTCAAAGGGTCTTCATTTGCTCACCGAACCTCTCCAATCCTATCACTGCTGCGTTTATGCCCCTGTACACATGCTTGATTCTCTTTCGGAGACATAGCAATCCATAGGTTTTAAGATACTTACTAGTCAGGTACATTCTTAGGCGTTTAATATGCGGTGTTGAGTCCATTTCGTTGAGCAAGGAGTAGCTCTTGTCTATTCCATATTTGGCTTAAGGAACTTTATCTGTGCTCATTTCAATCTCTGGTTTTATGCAGCACCCCAACTCACCTTTCCCCTTAAGCAAGCATAAGTTGGTTTTCTAAATTTGAGACCCTGTTCTGTTCTGTAATTCAGTTCCTGTGTAGCCAAGTTTACATTCCGTGTATTACTGATATCTTATGATGTTTCTTTTTCTGTGTGACTTATTTCAGTTAGAATCATCATACCTGAATCCACTCATTGTGCTGCTAAGGGCCTGATGACATAGATTTCATTGCTGAGTGATATTGCTTTGTAAGTAAATACCACAACTTCTTTATCCATTTTTCACTTTCTGCGATGTTGAACTTGTACTGTAAACGAGGTTCTTGTAAACAGAGCCGTCCCAAACTTTGGGGTGGCTGTGTCTTTTTGATTTTAATTTCCCTAAGCTATAGGACCATAAGTGGAAGTGCCCTAGGCTCTGTTGCTTTGTTTTTTAGATGTTTCAGGAAACACCATACACTTCTCCCGAGTGTCTGTTGGCAATTTACATCCCGCCCATCAGCATAACAAGGCTCCCAGTTCTCCATGGCCTGTCCTGCCTTTCTGGATTTTACACTTTTTTCAGATGGCCCTTTTGACCGGGGGGAAGTGAGACTTCATTGTAGTGCAGATTTCCTTTGCAAGCTTGCTTGGTTGGCCAAAAAGGGCGTATGCGTTTTTTCCTGAATATATTCAGGAAAAAACGCATACGCCCTTTTTGGCCAAGTGCATCATTGTGGACGTTCTGCCTCTTTTCCTATGCTTTCAATGCAATTCCAGTCTACCTCCTGAAATCGGTTTCCTGCAATTCTGCCCCGCTTTCAAGTCCTCTTGGCAGCCTTACTTCAGTCTATTTTTGGACGATAGCTGTCATTTATAACTCTGCAGGTTTGTGAATTACAGTGCCCCTGAGCTCCTTTCTTCAACTCGCTTTCTTGTGAGCTGGCCGCAACACCGCAGGATGGCTTCAGGCCCTAATCTGGTTCCGGCACGGCACGCTGAGCCTTTGGTTAATTCCTCTTCCTGGTGGGAAATGAGAGTTAAATTTGCCCGTCCAGACACCTCCAGCTAGTCTCTCATTGGTTCTCGCTATTCCTGTTCATCTTCCGCAGAAATTGCAAACTGGGCCAAACAGGAGGTTAAAGGGCTGACTCTCCAAGTGGGGAGAGTGTTAGTAAAGCGTCTGGAATGTTGCACCCGAGTACCAGGGGAGGAAAACTGAGACATATTTGAACACGTCTCCCGATCACATGGTTGATCATACTCTGGGTTCCACATGCATGTTTTAGCTGAAGGAAGAATACCTTAAACCTGGGAGTTGAAACCCGTGGAATGGGTACCATGCAATATGACTTCAAAGGGTCTTCATTTGCTCACCGAACCTCTCCAATCCTATCACTGCTGCGTTTATGCCCCTGTACACATGCTTGATTCTCTTTCGGAGACATAGCAATCCATAGGTTTTAAGATACTTACTAGTCAGGTACATTCTTAGGCGTTTAATATGCGGTGTTGAGTCCATTTCGTTGAGCAAGGAGTAGCTCTTGTCTATTCCATATTTGGCTTAAGGAACTTTATCTGTGCTCATTTCAATCTCTGGTTTTATGCAGCACCCCAACTCACCTTTCCCCTTAAGCAAGCATAAGTTGGTTTTCTAAATTTGAGACCCTGTTCTGTTCTGTAATTCAGTTCCTGTGTAGCCAAGTTTACATTCCGTGTATTACTGATATCTTATGATGTTTCTTTTTCTGTGTGACTTATTTCAGTTAGAATCATCATACCTGAATCCACTCATTGTGCTGCTAAGGGCCTGATGACATAGATTTCATTGCTGAGTGATATTGCTTTGTAAGTAAATACCACAACTTCTTTATCCATTTTTCACTTTCTGCGATGTTGAACTTGTACTGTAAACGAGGTTCTTGTAAACAGAGCCGTCCAAACTTTGGGGTGGCTGTGTCTTTTTGATTTTAATTTCCCTAAGCTATAGGACCATAAGTGGAAGTGCCCTAGGCTCTGTTGCTTTGTTTTTTAGATGTTTCAGGAAACACCATACACTTCTCCCGAGTGTCTGTTGGCAATTTACATCCCGCCCATCAGCATAACAAGGCTCCCAGTTCTCCATGGCCTGTCCTGCCTTTCTGGATTTTACACTTTTTTCAGATGGCCCTTTTGACCGGGGGAAGTGAGACTTCATTGTAGTGCAGATTTCCTTTGCAAGCTTGCTTGGTTGGCCAAAAAGGGCGTATGCGTTTTTTCCTGAATATATTCAGGAAAAAACGCATACGCCCTTTTTGGCCAAGTGCATCATTGTGGACGTTCTGCCTCTTTTCCTATGCTTTCAATGCAATTCCAGTCTACCTCCTGAAATCGGTTTCCTGCAATTCTGCCCCGCTTTCAAGTCCTCTTGGCAGCCTTACTTCAGTCTATTTTTGGACGATAGCTGTCATTTATAACTCTGCAGGTTTGTGAATTACAGTGCCCCTGAGCTCCTTTCTTCAACTCGCTTTCTTGTGAGCTGGCCGCAACACCGCAGGATGGCTTCAGGCCCTAATCTGGTTCCGGCACGGCACGCTGAGCCTTTGGTTATTTCCTCTTCCTGGTGGGAAATGAGAGTTAAATTTGCCCGTCCAGACACCTCCAGCTAGTCTCTCATTGGTTCTCGCTATTCCTGTTCATCTTCCGCAGAAATTGCAAACTGGGCCAAACAGGAGGTTAAAGGGCTGACTCTCCAAGTGGGGAGAGTGTTAGTAAAGCGTCTGGAATGTTGCACCCGAGTACCAGGGGAGGAAAACTGAGACATATTTGAACACGTCTCCCGATCACATGGTTGATCATACTCTGGGTTCCACATGCATGTTTTAGCTGAAGGAAGAATACCTTAAACCTGGGAGTTGAAACCCGTGGAATGGGTACCATGCAATATGACTTCAAAGGGTCTTCATTTGCTCACCGAACCTCTCCAATCCTATCACTGCTGCGTTTATGCCCCTGTACACATGCTTGATTCTCTTTCGGAGACATAGCAATCCATAGGTTTTAAGATACTTACTAGTCAGGTACATTCTTAGGCGTTTAATATGCGGTGTTGAGTCCATTTCGTTGAGCAAGGAGTAGCTCTTGTCTATTCCATATTTGGCTTAAGGAACTTTATCTGTGCTCATTTCAATCTCTGGTTTTATGCAGCACCCCAACTCACCTTTCCCCTTAAGCAAGCATAAGTTGGTTTTCTAAATTTGAGACCCTGTTCTGTTCTGTAATTCAGTTCCTGTGTAGCCAAGTTTACATTCCGTGTATTACTGATATCTTATGATGTTTCTTTTTCTGTGTGACTTATTTCAGTTAGAATCATCATACCTGAATCCACTCATTGTGCTGCTAAGGGCCTGGTGACATAGATTTCATTGCTGAGTGATATTGCTTTGTAAGTAAATACCACAACTTCTTTATCCATTTTTCACTTTCTGCGATGTTGAACTTGTACTGTAAACGAGGTTCTTGTAAACAGAGCCGTTCCAAACTTTGGGGTGGCTGTGTCTTTTTGATTTTAATTTCCCTAAGCTATAGGACCATAAGTGGAAGTGCCCTAGGCTCTGTTGCTTTGTTTTTTAGATGTTTCAGGAAACACCATACACTTCTCCCGAGTGTCTGTTGGCAATTTACATCCCGCCCATCAGCATAACAAGGCTCCCAGTTCTCCATGGCCTGTCCTGCCTTTCTGGATTTTACACTTTTTTCAGATGGCCCTTTTGACCGGGGGGAAGTGAGACTTCATTGTAGTGCAGATTTCCTTTGCAAGCTTGCTTGGTTGGCCAAAAAGGGCGTATGCGTTTTTTCCTGAATATATTCAGGAAAAAACGCATACGCCCTTTTTGGCCAAGTGCAACATTGTGGACGTTCTGCCTCTTTTCCTATGCTTTCAATGCAATTCCAGTCTACCTCCTGAAATCGGTTTCCTGCAATTCTGCCCCGCTTTCAAGTCCTCTTGGCAGCCTTACTTCAGTCTATTTTTGGACGATAGCTGTCATTTATAACTCTGCAGGTTTGTGAATTACAGTGCCCCTGAGCTCCTTTCTTCAACTCGCTTTCTTGTGAGCTGGCCGCAACACCGCAGGATGGCTTCAGGCCCTAATCTGGTTCCGGCACGGCACGCTGAGCCTTTGGTTATTTCCTCTTCCTGGTGGGAAATGAGAGTTAAATTTGCCCGTCCAGACACCTCCAGCTAGTCTCTCATTGGTTCTCGCTATTCCTGTTCATCTTCCGCAGAAATTGCAAACTGGGCCAAACAGGAGGTTAAAGGCGCTGACTCTCCAAGTGGGGAGAGTGTTAGTAAAGCGTCTGGAATGTTGCACCCGAGTACCAGGGGAGGAAAACTGAGACATATTTGAACACGTCTCCCGATCACATGGTTGATCATACTCTGGGTTCCACATGCATGTTTTAGCTGAAGGAAGAATACCTTAAACCTGGGAGTTGAAACCCGTGGAATGGGTACCATGCAATATGACTTCAAAGGGTCTTCATTTGCTCACCGAACCTCTCCAATCCTATCACTGCTGCGTTTATGCCCCTGTACACATGCTTGATTCTCTTTCGGAGACATAGCAATCCATAGGTTTTAAGATACTTACTAGTCAGGTACATTCTTAGGCGTTTAATATGCGGTGTTGAGTCCATTTCGTTGAGCAAGGAGTAGCTCTTGTCTATTCCATATTTGGCTTAAGGAACTTTATCTGTGCTCATTTCAATCTCTGGTTTTATGCAGCACCCCAACTCACCTTTCCCCTTAAGCAAGCATAAGTTGGTTTTCTAAATTTGAGACCCTGTTCTGTTCTGTAATTCAGTTCCTGTGTAGCCAAGTTTACATTCCGTGTATTACTGATATCTTATGATGTTTCTTTTTCTGTGTGACTTATTTCAGTTAGAATCATCATACCTGAATCCACTCATTGTGCTGCTAAGGGCCTGATGACATAGATTTCATTGCTGAGTGATATTGCTTTGTAAGTAAATACCACAACTTCTTTATCCATTTTTCACTTTCTGCGATGTTGAACTTGTACTGTAAACGAGGTTCTTGTAAACAGAGGCGTCCAAACTTTGGGGTGGCTGTGTCTTTTTGATTTTAATTTCCCTAAGCTATAGGACCATAAGTGGAAGTGCCCTAGGCTCTGTTGCTTTGTTTTTTAGATGTTTCAGGAAACACCATACACTTCTCCCGAGTGTCTGTTGGCAATTTACATCCCGCCCATCAGCATAACAAGGCTCCCAGTTCTCCATGGCCTGTCCTGCCTTTCTGGATTTTACACTTTTTTCAGATGGCCCTTTTGACCGGGGGGAAGTGAGACTTCATTGTAGTGCAGATTTCCTTTGCAAGCTTGCTTGGTTGGCCAAAAAGGGCGTATGCGTTTTTTCCTGAATATATTCAGGAAAAAACGCATACGCCCTTTTTGGCCAAGTGCATCATTGTGGACGTTCTGCCTCTTTTCCTATGCTTTCAATGCAATTCCAGTCTACCTCCTGAAATCGGTTTCCTGCAATTCTGCCCCGCTTTCAAGTCCTCTTGGCAGCCTTACTTCAGTCTATTTTTGGACGATAGCTGTCATTTATAACTCTGCAGGTTTGTGAATTACAGTGCCCCTGAGCTCCTTTCTTCAACTCGCTTTCTTGTGAGCTGGCCGCAACACCGCAGGATGGCTTCAGGCCCTAATCTGGTTCCGGCACGGCACGCTGAGCCTTTGGTTAATTCCTCTTCCTGGTGGGAAATGAGAGTTAAATTTGCCCGTCCAGACACCTCCAGCTAGTCTCTCATTGGTTCTCGCTATTCCTGTTCATCTTCCGCAGAAATTGCAAACTGGGCCAAACAGGAGGTTAAAGGGACTGACTCTCCAAGTGGGGAGAGTGTTAGTAAAGCGTCTGGAATGTTGCACCCGAGTACCAGGGGAGGAAAACTGAGACATATTTGAACACGTCTCCCGTTCACATGGTTGATCATACTCTGGGTTCCACATGCATGTTTTAGCTGAAGGAAGAATACCTTAAACCTGGTAGTTGAAACCCGTGGAATGGGTACCATGCAATATGACTTCAAAGGGTCTTCATTTGCTCACCGAACCTCTCCAATCCTATCACTGCTGCGTTTATGCCCCTGTACACATGCTTGATTCTCTTTCGGAGACATAGCAATCCATAGGTTTTAAGATACTTACTAGTCAGGTACATTCTTAGGCGTTTAATATGCGGTGTTGAGTCCATTTCGTTGAGCAAGGAGTAGCTCTTGTCTATTCCATATTTGGCTTAAGGAACTTTATCTGTGCTCATTTCAATCTCTGGTTTTATGCAGCACCCCAACTCACCTTTCCCCTTAAGCAAGCATAAGTTGGTTTTCTAAATTTGAGACCCTGTTCTGTTCTGTAATTCAGTTCCTGTGTAGCCAAGTTTACATTCCGTGTATTAGTGATATCTTATGATGTTTCTTTTTCTGTGTGACTTATTTCAGTTAGAATCATCATACCTGAATCCACTCATTGTGCTGCTAAGGGCCTGATGACATAGATTTCATTGCTGAGTGATATTGCTTTGTAAGTAAATACCACAACTTCTTTATCCATTTTTCACTTTCTGCGATGTTGAACTTGTACTGTAAACGAGGTTCTTGTAAACAGAGCCGTTCCAAACTTTGGGGTGGCTGTGTCTTTTTGATTTTAATTTCCCTAAGCTATAGGACCATAAGTGGAAGTGCCCTAGGCTCTGTTGCTTTGTTTTTTAGATGTTTCAGGAAACACCATACACTTCTCCCGAGTGTCTGTTGGCAATTTACATCCCGCCCATCAGCATAACAAGGCTCCCAGTTCTCCATGGCCTGTCCTGCCTTTCTGGATTTTACACTTTTTTCAGATGGCCCTTTTGACCGGGGGGAAGTGAGACTTCATTGTAGTGCAGATTTCCTTTGCAAGCTTGCTTGGTTGGCCAAAAAGGGCGTATGCGTTTTTTCCTGAATATATTCAGGAAAAAACGCATACGCCCTTTTTGGCCAAGTGCATCATTGTGGACGTTCTGCCTCTTTTCCTATGCTTTCAATGCAATTCCAGTCTACCTCCTGAAATCGGTTTCCTGCAATTCTGCCCCGCTTTCAAGTCCTCTTGGCAGCCTTACTTCAGTCTATTTTTGGACGATAGCTGTCATTTATAACTCTGCAGGTTTGTGAATTACAGTGCCCCTGAGCTCCTTTCTTCAACTCGCTTTCTTTTGAGCTGGCCGCAACACCGCAGGATGGCTTCAGGCCCTAATCTGGTTCCGGCACGGCACGCTGAGCCTTTGGTTATTTCCTCTTCCTGGTGGGAAATGAGAGTTAAATTTGCCCGTCCAGACACCTCCAGCTAGTCTCTCATTGGTTCTCGCTATTCCTGTTCATCTTCCGCAGAAATTGCAAACTGGGCCAAACAGGAGGTTAAAGGCGCTGACTCTCCAAGTGGGGAGAGTGTTAGTAAAGCGTCTGGAATGTTGCACCCGAGTACCAGGGGAGGAAAACTGAGACATATTTGAACACGTCTCCCGATCACATGGTTGATCATACTCTGGGTTCCACATGCATGTTTTAGCTGAAGGAAGAATACCTTAAACCTGGGAGTTGAAACCCGTGGAATGGGTACCATGCAATATGACTTCAAAGGGTCTTCATTTGCTCACCGAACCTCTCCAATCCTATCACTGCTGCGTTTATGCCCCTGTACACACGCTTGATTCTCTTTCGGAGACATAGCAATCCATAGGTTTTAAGATACTTACTAGTCAGGTACATTCTTAGGCGTTTAATATGCGGTGTTGAGTCCATTTCGTTGAGCAAGGAGTAGCTCTTGTCTATTCCATATTTGGCTTAAGGAACTTTATCTGTGCTCATTTCAATCTCTGGTTTTATGCAGCACCCCAACTCACCTTTCCCCTTAAGCAAGCATAAGTTGGTTTTCTAAATTTGAGACCCTGTTCTGTTCTGTAATTCAGTTCCTGTGTAGCCAAGTTTACATTCCGTGTATTACTGATATCTTATGATGTTTCTTTTTCTGTGTGACTTATTTCAGTTAGAATCATCATACCTGAATCCACTCATTGTGCTGCTAAGGGCCTGATGACATAGATTTCATTGCTGAGTGATATTGCTTTGTAAGTAAATACCACAACTTCTTTATCCATTTTTCACTTTCTGCGATGTTGAACTTGTACTGTAAACGAGGTTCTTGTAAACAGAGCCGTCCAAACTTTGGGGTGGCTGTGTCTTTTTGATTTTAATTTCCCTAAGCTATAGGACCATAAGTGGAAGTGCCCTAGGCTCTGTTGCTTTGTTTTTTAGATGTTTCAGGAAACACCATACACTTCTCCCGAGTGTCTGTTGGCAATTTACATCCCGCCCATCAGCATAACAAGGCTCCCAGTTCTCCATGGCCTGTCCTGCCTTTCTGGATTTTACACTTTTTTCAGATGGCCCTTTTGACCGGGGGAAGTGAGACTTCATTGTAGTGCAGATTTCCTTTGCAAGCTTGCTTGGTTGGCCAAAAAGGGCGTATGCGTTTTTTCCTGAATATATTCAGGAAAAAACGCATACGCCCTTTTTGGCCAAGTGCATCATTGTGGACGTTCTGCCTCTTTTCCTATGCTTTCAATGCAATTCCAGTCTACCTCCTGAAATCGGTTTCCTGCAATTCTGCCCCGCTTTCAAGTCCTCTTGGCAGCCTTACTTCAGTCTATTTTTGGACGATAGCTGTCATTTATAACTCTGCAGGTTTGTGAATTACAGTGCCCCTGAGCTCCTTTCTTCAACTCGCTTTCTTGTGAGCTGGCCGCAACACCGCAGGATGGCTTCAGGCCCTAATCTGGTTCCGGCACGGCACGCTGAGCCTTTGGTTAATTCCTCTTCCTGGTGGGAAATGAGAGTTAAATTTGCCCGTCCAGACACCTCCAGCTAGTCTCTCATTGGTTCTCGCTATTCCTGTTCATCTTCCGCAGAAATTGCAAACTGGGCCAAACAGGAGGTTAAAGGGCTGACTCTCCAAGTGGGGAGAGTGTTAGTAAAGCGTCTGGAATGTTGCACCCGAGTACCAGGGGAGGAAAACTGAGACATATTTGAACACGTCTCCCGATCACATGGTTGATCATACTCTGGGTTCCACATGCATGTTTTAGCTGAAGGAAGAATACCTTAAACCTGGGAGTTGAAACCCGTGGAATGGGTACCATGCAATATGACTTCAAAGGGTCTTCATTTGCTCACCGAACCTCTCCAATCCTATCACTGCTGCGTTTATGCCCCTGTACACATGCTTGATTCTCTTTCGGAGACATAGCAATCCATAGGTTTTAAGATACTTACTAGTCAGGTACATTCTTAGGCGTTTAATATGCGGTGTTGAGTCCATTTCGTTGAGCAAGGAGTAGCTCTTGTCTATTCCATATTTGGCTTAAGGAACTTTATCTGTGCTCATTTCAATCTCTGGTTTTATGCAGCACCCCAACTCACCTTTCCCCTTAAGCAAGCATAAGTTGGTTTTCTAAATTTGAGACCCTGTTCTGTTCTGTAATTCAGTTCCTGTGTAGCCAAGTTTACATTCCGTGTATTACTGATATCTTATGATGTTTCTTTTTCTGTGTGACTTATTTCAGTTAGAATCATCATACCTGAATCCACTCATTGTGCTGCTAAGGGCCTGATGACATAGATTTCATTGCTGAGTGATATTGCTTTGTAAGTAAATACCACAACTTCTTTATCCATTTTTCACTTTCTGCGATGTTGAACTTGTACTGTAAACGAGGTTCTTGTAAACAGAGCGTCCAAACTTTGGGGTGGCTGTGTCTTTTTGATTTTAATTTCCCTAAGCTATAGGACCATAAGTGGAAGTGCCCTAGGCTCTGTTGCTTTGTTTTTTAGATGTTTCAGGAAACACCATACACTTCTCCCGAGTGTCTGTTGGCAATTTACATCCCGCCCATCAGCATAACAAGGCTCCCAGTTCTCCATGGCCTGTCCTGCCTTTCTGGATTTTACACTTTTTTCAGATGGCCCTTTTGACCGGGGGGAAGTGAGACTTCATTGTAGTGCAGATTTCCTTTGCAAGCTTGCTTGGTTGGCCAAAAAGGGCGTATGCGTTTTTTCCTGAATATATTCAGGAAAAAACGCATACGCCCTTTTTGGCCAAGTGCATCATTGTGGACGTTCTGCCTCTTTTCCTATGCTTTCAATGCAATTCCAGTCTACCTCCTGAAATCGGTTTCCTGCAATTCTGCCCCGCTTTCAAGTCCTCTTGGCAGCCTTACTTCAGTCTATTTTTGGACGATAGCTGTCATTTATAACTCTGCAGGTTTGTGAATTACAGTGCCCCTGAGCTCCTTTCTTCAACTCGCTTTCTTTTGAGCTGGCCGCAACACCGCAGGATGGCTTCAGGCCCTAATCTGGTTCCGGCACGGCACGCTGAGCCTTTGGTTAATTCCTCTTCCTGGTGGGAAATGAGAGTTAAATTTGCCCGTCCAGACACCTCCAGCTAGTCTCTCATTGGTTCTCGCTATTCCTGTTCATCTTCCGCAGAAATTGCAAACTGGGCCAAACAGGAGGTTAAAGGCGCTGACTCTCCAAGTGGGGAGAGTGTTAGTAAAGCGTCTGGAATGTTGCACCCGAGTACCAGGGGAGGAAAACTGAGACATATTTGAACACGTCTCCCGATCACATGGTTGATCATACTCTGGGTTCCACATGCATGTTTTAGCTGAAGGAAGAATACCTTAAACCTGGGTAGTTGAAACCCGTGGAATGGGTACCATGCAATATGACTTCAAAGGGTCTTCATTTGCTCACCGAACCTCTCCAATCCTATCACTGCTGCGTTTATGCCCCTGTACACATGCTTGATTCTCTTTCGGAGACATAGCAATCCATAGGTTTTAAGATACTTACTAGTCAGGTACATTCTTAGGCGTTTAATATGCGGTGTTGAGTCCATTTCGTTGAGCAAGGAGTAGCTCTTGTCTATTCCATATTTGGCTTAAGGAACTTTATCTGTGCTCATTTCAATCTCTGGTTTTATGCAGCACCCCAACTCACCTTTCCCCTTAAGCAAGCATAAGTTGGTTTTCTAAATTTGAGACCCTGTTCTGTTCTGTAATTCAGTTCCTGTGTAGCCAAGTTTACATTCCGTGTATTACTGATATCTTATGATGTTTCTTTTTCTGTGTGACTTATTTCAGTTAGAATCATCATACCTGAATCCACTCATTGTGCTGCTAAGGGCCTGATGACATAGATTTCATTGCTGAGTGATATTGCTTTGTAAGTAAATACCACAACTTCTTTATCCATTTTTCACTTTCTGCGATGTTGAACTTGTACTGTAAACGAGGTTCTTGTAAACAGAGGCGTCCCAAACTTTGGGGTGGCTGTGTCTTTTTGATTTTAATTTCCCTAAGCTATAGGACCATAAGTGGAAGTGCCCTAGGCTCTGTTGCTTTGTTTTTTAGATGTTTCAGGAAACACCATACACTTCTCCCGAGTGTCTGTTGGCAATTTACATCCCGCCCATCAGCATAACTAGGCTCCCAGTTCTCCATGGCCTGTCCTGCCTTTCTGGATTTTACACTTTTTTCAGATGGCCCTTTTGACCGGGGGGAAGTGAGACTTCATTGTAGTGCAGATTTCCTTTGCAAGCTTGCTTGGTTGGCCAAAAAGGGCGTATGCGTTTTTTCCTGAATATATTCAGGAAAAAACGCATACGCCCTTTTTGGCCAAGTGCATCATTGTGGACGTTCTGCCTCTTTTCCTATGCTTTCAATGCAATTCCAGTCTACCTCCTGAAATCGGTTTCCTGCAATTCTGCCCCGCTTTCAAGTCCTCTTGGCAGCCTTACTTCAGTCTATTTTTGGACGATAGCTGTCATTTATAACTCTGCAGGTTTGTGAATTACAGTGCCCCTGAGCTCCTTTCTTCAACTCGCTTTCTTGTGAGCTGGCCGCAACACCGCAGGATGGCTTCAGGCCCTAATCTGGTTCCGGCACGGCACGCTGAGCCTTTGGTTATTTCCTCTTCCTGGTGGGAAATGAGAGTTAAATTTGCCCGTCCAGACACCTCCAGCTAGTCTCTCATTGGTTCTCGCTATTCCTGTTCATCTTCCGCAGAAATTGCAAACTGGGCCAAACAGGAGGTTAAAGGGACTGACTCTCCAAGTCGGGAGAGTGTTAGTAAAGCGTCTGGAATGTTGCACCCGAGTACCAGGGGAGGAAAACTGAGACATATTTGAACACGTCTCCCGATCACATGGTTGATCATACTCTGGGTTCCACATGCATGTTTTAGCTGAAGGAAGAATACCTTAAACCTGGGAGTTGAAACCCGTGGAATGGGTACCATGCAATATGACTTCAAAGGGTCTTCATTTGCTCACCGAACCTCTCCAATCCTATCACTGCTGCGTTTATGCCCCTGTACACATGCTTGATTCTCTTTCGGAGACATAGCAATCCATAGGTTTTAAGATACTTACTAGTCAGGTACATTCTTAGGCGTTTAATATGCGGTGTTGAGTCCATTTCGTTGAGCAAGGAGTAGCTCTTGTCTATTCCATATTTGGCTTAAGGAACTTTATCTGTGCTCATTTCAATCTCTGGTTTTATGCAGCACCCCAACTCACCTTTCCCCTTAAGCAAGCATAAGTTGGTTTTCTAAATTTGAGACCCTGTTCTGTTCTGTAATTCAGTTCCTGTGTAGCCAAGTTTACATTCCGTGTATTACTGATATCTTATGATGTTTCTTTTTCTGTGTGACTTATTTCAGTTAGAATCATCATACCTGAATCCACTCATTGTGCTGCTAAGGGCCTGATGACATAGATTTCATTGCTGAGTGATATTGCTTTGTAAGTAAATACCACAACTTCTTTATCCATTTTTCACTTTCTGCGATGTTGAACTTGTACTGTAAACGAGGTTCTTGTAAACAGAGCCGTCCCAAACTTTGGGGTGGCTGTGTCTTTTTGATTTTAATTTCCCTAAGCTATAGGACCATAAGTGGAAGTGCCCTAGGCTCTGTTGCTTTGTTTTTTAGATGTTTCAGGAAACACCATACACTTCTCCCGAGTGTCTGTTGGCAATTTACATCCCGCCCATCAGCATAACAAGGCTCCCAGTTCTCCATGGCCTGTCCTGCCTTTCTGGATTTTACACTTTTTTCAGATGGCCCTTTTGACCGGGGGGAAGTGAGACTTCATTGTAGTGCAGATTTCCTTTGCAAGCTTGCTTGGTTGGCCAAAAAGGGCGTATGCGTTTTTTCCTGAATATATTCAGGAAAAAACGCATACGCCCTTTTTGGCCAAGTGCATCATTGTGGACGTTCTGCCTCTTTTCCTATGCTTTCAATGCAATTCCAGTCTACCTCCTGAAATCGGTTTCCTGCAATTCTGCCCCGCTTTCAAGTCCTCTTGGCAGCCTTACTTCAGTCTATTTTTGGACGATAGCTGTCATTTATAACTCTGCAGGTTTGTGAATTACAGTGCCCCTGAGCTCCTTTCTTCAACTCGCTTTCTTGTGAGCTGGCCGCAACACCGCAGGATGGCTTCAGGCCCTAATCTGGTTCCGGCACGGCACGCTGAGCCTTTGGTTATTCCTCTTCCTGGTGGGAAATGAGAGTTAAATTTGCCCGTCCAGACACCTCCAGCTAGTCTCTCATTGGTTCTCGCTATTCCTGTTCATCTTCCGCAGAAATTGCAAACTGGGCCAAACAGGAGGTTAAAGGGCTGACTCTCCAAGTGGGGAGAGTGTTAGTAAAGCGTCTGGAATGTTGCACCCGAGTACCAGGGGAGGAAAACTGAGACATATTTGAACACGTCTCCCGATCACATGGTTGATCATACTCTGGGTTCCACATGCATGTTTTAGCTGAAGGAAGAATACCTTAAACCTGGGAGTTGAAACCCGTGGAATGGGTACCATGCAATATGACTTCAAAGGGTCTTCATTTGCTCACCGAACCTCTCCAATCCTATCACTGCTGCGTTTATGCCCCTGTACACATGCTTGATTCTCTTTCGGAGACATAGCAATCCATAGGTTTTAAGATACTTACTAGTCAGGTACATTCTTAGGCGTTTAATATGCGGTGTTGAGTCCATTTCGTTGAGCAAGGAGTAGCTCTTGTCTATTCCATATTTGGCTTAAGGAACTTTATCTGTGCTCATTTCAATCTCTGGTTTTATGCAGCACCCCAACTCACCTTTCCCCTTAAGCAAGCATAAGTTGGTTTTCTAAATTTGAGACCCTGTTCTGTTCTGTAATTCAGTTCCTGTGTAGCCAAGTTTACATTCCGTGTATTACTGATATCTTATGATGTTTCTTTTTCTGTGTGACTTATTTCAGTTAGAATCATCATACCTGAATCCACTCATTGTGCTGCTAAGGGCCTGATGACACAGATTTCATTGCTGAGTGATATTGCTTTGTAAGTAAATACCACAACTTCTTTATCCATTTTTCACTTTCTGCGATGTTGAACTTGTACTGTAAACGAGGTTCTTGTAAACAGAGGCGTCCCAAACTTTGGGGTGGCTGTGTCTTTTTGATTTTAATTTCCCTAAGCTATAGGACCATAAGTGGAAGTGCCCTAGGCTCTGTTGCTTTGTTTTTTAGATGTTTCAGGAAACACCATACACTTCTCCCGAGTGTCTGTTGGCAATTTACATCCCGCCCATCAGCATAACAAGGCTCCCAGTTCTCCATGGCCTGTCCTGCCTTTCTGGATTTTACACTTTTTTCAGATGGCCCTTTTGACCGGGGGGAAGTGAGACTTCATTGTAGTGCAGATTTCCTTTGCAAGCTTGCTTGGTTGGCCAAAAAGGGCGTATGCGTTTTTTCCTGAATATATTCAGGAAAAAACGCATACGCCCTTTTTGGCCAAGTGCATCATTGTGGACGTTCTGCCTCTTTTCCTATGCTTTCAATGCAATTCCAGTCTACCTCCTGAAATCGGTTTCCTGCAATTCTGCCCCGCTTTCAAGTCCTCTTGGCAGCCTTACTTCAGTCTATTTTTGGACGATAGCTGTCATTTATAACTCTGCAGGTTTGTGAATTACAGTGCCCCTGAGCTCCTTTCTTCAACTCGCTTTCTTGTGACCTGGCCGCAACACCGCAGGATGGCTTCAGGCCCTAATCTGGTTCCGGCATGGCACGCTGAGCCTTTGGTTATTTCCTCTTCCTGGTGGGAAATGAGAGTTAAATTTGCCCGTCCAGACACCTCCAGCTAGTCTCTCATTGGTTCTCGCTATTCCTGTTCATCTTCCGCAGAAATTGCAAACTGGGCCAAACAGGAGGTTAAAGGGACTGACTCTCCAAGTGGGGAGAGTGTTAGTAAAGCGTCTGGAATGTTGCACCCGAGTACCAGGGGAGGAAAACTGAGACATATTTGAACACGTCTCCCGATCACATGGTTGATCATACTCTGGGTTCCACATGCATGTTTTAGCTGAAGGAAGAATACCTTAAACCTGGGAGTTGAACCCGTGTAATGGGTACCATGCAATATGACTTCAAAGGGTCTTCATTTGCTCACCGAACCTCTCCAATCCTATCACTGCTGCGTTTATGCCCCTGTACACATGCTTGATTCTCTTTCGGAGACATAGCAATCCATAGGTTTTAAGATACTTACTAGTCAGGTACATTCTTAGGCGTTTAATATGCGGTGTTGAGTCCATTTCGTTGAGCAAGGAGTAGCTCTTGTCTATTCCATATTTGGCTTAAGGAACTTTATCTGTGCTCATTTCAATCTCTGGTTTTATGCAGCACCCCAACTCACCTTTCCCCTTAAGCAAGCATAAGTTGGTTTTCTAAATTTGAGACCCTGTTCTGTTCTGTAATTCAGTTCCTGTGTAGCCAAGTTTACATTCCGTGTATTACTGATATCTTATGATGTTTCTTTTTCTGTGTGACTTATTTCAGTTAGAATCATCATACCTGAATCCACTCATTGTGCTGCTAAGGGCCTGATGACATAGATTTCATTGCTGAGTGATATTGCTTTGTAAGTAAATACCACAACTTCTTTATCCATTTTTCACTTTCTGCGATGTTGAACTTGTACTGTAAACGAGGTTCTTGTAAACAGAGCCGTTCCAAACTTTGGGGTGGCTGTGTCTTTTTGATTTTAATTTCCCTAAGCTATAGGACCATAAGTGGAAGTGCCCTAGGCTCTGTTGCTTTGTTTTTTAGATGTTTCAGGAAACACCATACACTTCTCCCGAGTGTCTGTTGGCAATTTACATCCCGCCCATCAGCATAACAAGGCTCCCAGTTCTCCATGGCCTGTCCTGCCTTTCTGGATTTTACACTTTTTTCAGATGGCCCTTTTGACCGGGGGGAAGTGAGACTTCATTGTAGTGCAGATTTCCTTTGCAAGCTTGCTTGGTTGGCCAAAAAGGGCGTATGCGTTTTTTCCTGAATATATTCAGGAAAAAACGCATACGCCCTTTTTGGCCAAGTGCATCATTGTGGACGTTCTGCCTCTTTTCCTATGCTTTCAATGCAATTCCAGTCTACCTCCTGAAATCGGTTTCCTGCAATTCTGCCCCGCTTTCAAGTCCTCTTGGCAGCCTTACTTCAGTCTATTTTTGGACGATAGCTGTCATTTATAACTCTGCAGGTTTGTGAATTACAGTGCCCCTGAGCTCCTTTCTTCAACTCGCTTTCTTGTGAGCTGGCCGCAACACCGCAGGATGGCTTCAGGCCCTAATCTGGTTCCGGCACGGCACGCTGAGCCTTTGGTTAATTCCTCTTCCTGGTGGGAAATGAGAGTTAAATTTGCCCGTCCAGACACCTCCAGCTAGTCTCTCATTGGTTCTCGCTATTCCTGTTCATCTTCCGCAGAAATTGCAAACTGGGCCAAACAGGAGGTTAAAGGGCTGACTCTCCAAGTGGGGAGAGTGTTAGTAAAGCGTCTGGAATGTTGCACCCGAGTACCAGGGGAGGAAAACTGAGACATATTTGAACACGTCTCCCGATCACATGGTTGATCATACTCTGGGTTCCACATGCATGTTTTAGCTGAAGGAAGAATACCTTAAACCTGGGAGTTGAAACCCGTGGAATGGGTACCATGCAATATGACTTCAAAGGGTCTTCATTTGCTCACCGAACCTCTCCAATCCTATCACTGCTGCGTTTATGCCCCTGTACACATGCTTGATTCTCTTTCGGAGACATAGCAATCCATAGGTTTTAAGATACTTACTAGTCAGGTACATTCTTAGGCGTTTAATATGCGGTGTTGAGTCCATTTCGTTGAGCAAGGAGTAGCTCTTGTCTATTCCATATTTGGCTTAAGGAACTTTATCTGTGCTCATTTCAATCTCTGGTTTTATGCAGCACCCCAACTCACCTTTCCCCTTAAGCAAGCATAAGTTGGTTTTCTAAATTTGAGACCCTGTTCTGTTCTGTAATTCAGTTCCTGTGTAGCCAAGTTTACATTCCGTGTATTACTGATATCTTATGATGTTTCTTTTTCTGTGTGACTTATTTCAGTTAGAATCATCATACCTGAATCCACTCATTGTGCTGCTAAGGGCCTGATGACATAGATTTCATTGCTGAGTGATATTGCTTTGTAAGTAAATACCACAACTTCTTTATCCATTTTTCACTTTCTGCGATGTTGAACTTGTACTGTAAACGAGGTTCTTGTAAACAGAGGCGTCCAAACTTTGGGGTGGCTGTGTCTTTTTGATTTTAATTTCCCTAAGCTATAGGACCATAAGTGGAAGTGCCCTAGGCTCTGTTGCTTTGTTTTTTAGATGTTTCAGGAAACACCATACACTTCTCCCGAGTGTCTGTTGGCAATTTACATCCCGCCCATCAGCATAACAAGGCTCCCAGTTCTCCATGGCCTGTCCTGCCTTTCTGGATTTTACACTTTTTTCAGATGGCCCTTTTGACCGGGGCGAAGTGAGACTTCATTGTAGTGCAGATTTCCTTTGCAAGCTTGCTTGGTTGGCCAAAAAGGGCGTATGCGTTTTATCCTGAATATATTCAGGAAAAAACGCATACGCCCTTTTTGGCCAAGTGCATCATTGTGGACGTTCTGCCTCTTTTCCTATGCTTTCAATGCAATTCCAGTCTACCTCCTGAAATCGGTTTCCTGCAATTCTGCCCCGCTTTCAAGTCCTCTTGGCAGCCTTACTTCAGTCTATTTTTGGACGATAGCTGTCATTTATAACTCTGCAGGTTTGTGAATTACAGTGCCCCTGAGCTCCTTTCTTCAACTCGCTTTCTTGTGAGCTGGCCGCAACACCGCAGGATGGCTTCAGGCCCTAATCTGGTTCCGGCACGGCACGCTGAGCCTTTGGTTAATTCCTCTTCCTGGTGGGAAATGAGAGTTAAATTTGCCCGTCCAGACACCTCCAGCTAGTCTCTCATTGGTTCTCGCTATTCCTGTTCATCTTCCGCAGAAATTGCAAACTGGGCCAAACAGGAGGTTAAAGGGACTGACTCTCCAAGTGGGGAGAGTGTTAGTAAAGCGTCTGGAATGTTGCACCCGAGTACCAGGGGAGGAAAACTGAGACATATTTGAACACGTCTCCCGATCACATGGTTGATCATACTCTGGGTTCCACATGCATGTTTTAGCTGAAGGAAGAATACCTTAAACCTGGGAGTTGAAACCCGTGGAATGGGTACCATGCAATATGACTTCAAAGGGTCTTCATTTGCTCACCGAACCTCTCCAATCCTATCACTGCTGCGTTTATGCCCCTGTACACATGCTTGATTCTCTTTCGGAGACATAGCAATCCATAGGTTTTAAGATACTTACTAGTCAGGTACATTCTTAGGCGTTTAATATGGGGTGTTGAGTCCATTTCGTTGAGCAAGGAGTAGCTCTTGTCTATTCCATATTTGGCTTAAGGAACTTTATCTGTGCTCATTTCAATCTCTGGTTTTATGCAGCACCCCAACTCACCTTTCCCCTTAAGCAAGCATAAGTTGGTTTTCTAAATTTGAGACCCTGTTCTGTTCTGTAATTCAGTTCCTGTGTAGCCAAGTTTACATTCCGTGTATTACTGATATCTTATGATGTTTCTTTTTCTGTGTGACTTATTTCAGTTAGAATCATCATACCTGAATCCACTCATTGTGCTGCTAAGGGCCTGATGACATAGATTTCATTGCTGAGTGATATTGCTTTGTAAGTAAATACCACAACTTCTTTATCCATTTTTCACTTTCTGCGATGTTGAACTTGTACTGTAAACGAGGTTCTTGTAAACAGAGCCGTTCCAAACTTTGGGGTGGCTGTGTCTTTTTGATTTTAATTTCCCTAAGCTATAGGACCATAAGTGGAAGTGCCCTAGGCTCTGTTGCTTTGTTTTTTAGATGTTTCAGGAAACACCATACACTTCTCCCGAGTGTCTGTTGGCAATTTACATCCCGCCCATCAGCATAACAAGGCTCCCAGTTCTCCATGGCCTGTCCTGCCTTTCTGGATTTTACACTTTTTTCAGATGGCCCTTTTGACCGGGGGGAAGTGAGACTTCATTGTAGTGCAGATTTCCTTTGCAAGCTTGCTTGGTTGGCCAAAAAGGGCGTATGCGTTTTTTCCTGAATATATTCAGGAAAAAACGCATACGCCCTTTTTGGCCAAGTGCATCATTGTGGACGTTCTGCCTCTTTTCCTATGCTTTCAATGCAATTCCAGTCTACCTCCTGAAATCGGTTTCCTGCAATTCTGCCCCGCTTTCAAGTCCTCTTGGCAGCCTTACTTCAGTCTATTTTTGGACGATAGCTGTCATTTATAACTCTGCAGGTTTGTGAATTACAGTGCCCCTGAGCTCCTTTCTTCAACTCGCTTTCTTGTGACCTGGCCGCAACACCGCAGGATGGCTTCAGGCCCTAATCTGGTTCCGGCACGGCACGCTGAGCCTTTGGTTAATTCCTCTTCCTGGTGGGAAATGAGAGTTAAATTTGCCCGTCCAGACACCTCCAGCTAGTCTCTCATTGGTTCTCGCTATTCCTGTTCATCTTCCGCAGAAATTGCAAACTGGGCCAAACAGGAGGTTAAAGGGCTGACTCTCCAAGTGGGGAGAGTGTTAGTAAAGCGTCTGGAATGTTGCACCCGAGTACCAGGGGAGGAAAACTGAGACATATTTGAACACGTCTCCCGATCACATGGTTGATCATACTCTGGGTTCCACATGCATGTTTTAGCTGAAGGAAGAATACCTTAAACCTGGGAGTTGAAACCCGTGGAATGGGTACCATGCAATATGACTTCAAAGGGTCTTCATTTGCTCACCGAACCTCTCCAATCCTATCACTGCTGCGTTTATGCCCCTGTACACATGCTTGATTCTCTTTCGGAGACATAGCAATCCATAGGTTTTAAGATACTTACTAGTCAGGTACATTCTTAGGCGTTTAATATGCGGTGTTGAGTCCATTTCGTTGAGCAAGGAGTAGCTCTTGTCTATTCCATATTTGGCTTAAGGAACTTTATCTGTGCTCATTTCAATCTCTGGTTTTATGCAGCACCCCAACTCACCTTTCCCCTTAAGCAAGCATAAGTTGGTTTTCTAAATTTGAGACCCTGTTCTGTTCTGTAATTCAGTTCCTGTGTAGCCAAGTTTACATTCCGTGTATTACTGATATCTTATGATGTTTCTTTTTCTGTGTGACTTATTTCAGTTAGAATCATCATACCTGAATCCACTCATTGTGCTGCTAAGGGCCTGATGACATAGATTTCATTGCTGAGTGATATTGCTTTGTAAGTAAATACCACAACTTCTTTATCCATTTTTCACTTTCTGCGATGTTGAACTTGTACTGTAAACGAGGTTCTTGTAAACAGAGCCGTTCCAAACTTTGGGGTGGCTGTGTCTTTTTGATTTTAATTTCCCTAAGCTATAGGACCATAAGTGGAAGTGCCCTAGGCTCTGTTGCTTTGTTTTTTAGATGTTTCAGGAAACACCATACACTTCTCCCGAGTGTCTGTTGGCAATGTACATCCCGCCCATCAGCATAACAAGGCTCCCAGTTCTCCATGGCCTGTCCTGCCTTTCTGGATTTTACACTTTTTTCAGATGGCCCTTTTGACCGGGGGGAAGTGAGACTTCATTGTAGTGCAGATTTCCTTTGCAAGCTTGCTTGGTTGGCCAAAAAGGGCGTATGCGTTTTTTCCTGAATATATTCAGGAAAAAACGCATACGCCCTTTTTGGCCAAGTGCATCATTGTGGACGTTCTGCCTCTTTTCCTATGCTTTCAATGCAATTCCAGTCTACCTCCTGAAATCGGTTTCCTGCAATTCTGCCCCGCTTTCAAGTCCTCTTGGCAGCCTTACTTCAGTCTATTTTTGGACGATAGCTGTCATTTATAACTCTGCAGGTTTGTGAATTACAGTGCCCCTGAGCTCCTTTCTTCAACTCGCTTTCTTTTGAGCTGGCCGCAACACCGCAGGATGGCTTCAGGCCCTAATCTGGTTCCGGCACGGCACGCTGAGCCTTTGGTTATTTCCTCTTCCTGGTGGGAAATGAGAGTTAAATTTGCCCGTCCAGACACCTCCAGCTAGTCTCTCATTGGTTCTCGCTATTCCTGTTCATCTTCCGCAGAAATTGCAAACTGGGCCAAACAGGAGGTTAAAGGCGCTGACTCTCCAAGTGGGGAGAGTGTTAGTAAAGCGTCTGGAATGTTGCACCCGAGTACCAGGGAGGAAAACTGAGACATATTTGAACACGTCTCCCGATCACATGGTTGATCATACTCTGGGTTCCACATGCATGTTTTAGCTGAAGGAAGAATACCTTAAACCTGGGAGTTGAAACCCGTGGAATGGGTACCATGCAATATGACTTCAAAGGGTCTTCATTTGCTCACCGAACCTCTCCAATCCTATCACTGCTGCGTTTATGCCCCTGTACACATGCTTGATTCTCTTTCGGAGACATAGCAATCCATAGGTTTTAAGATACTTACTAGTCAGGTACATTCTTAGGCGTTTAATATGCGGTGTTGAGTCCATTTCGTTGAGCAAGGAGTAGCTCTTGTCTATTCCATATTTGGCTTAAGGAACTTTATCTGTGCTCATTTCAATCTCTGGTTTTATGCAGCACCCCAACTCACCTTTCCCCTTAAGCAAGCATAAGTTGGTTTTCTAAATTTGAGACCCTGTTCTGTTCTGTAATTCAGTTCCTGTGTAGCCAAGTTTACATTCCGTGTATTACTGATATCTTATGATGTTTCTTTTTCTGTGTGACTTATTTCAGTTAGAATCATCATACCTGAATCCACTCATTGTGCTGCTAAGGGCCTGATGACATAGATTTCATTGCTGAGTGATATTGCTTTGTAAGTAAATACCACAACTTCTTTATCCATTTTTCACTTTCTGCGATGTTGAACTTGTACTGTAAACGAGGTTCTTGTAAACAGAGGCGTCCAAACTTTGGGGTGGCTGTGTCTTTTTGATTTTAATTTCCCTAAGCTATAGGACCATAAGTGGAAGTGCCCTAGGCTCTGTTGCTTTGTTTTTTAGATGTTTCAGGAAACACCATACACTTCTCCCGAGTGTCTGTTGGCAATTTACATCCCGCCCATCAGCATAACAAGGCTCCCAGTTCTCCATGGCCTGTCCTGCCTTTCTGGATTTTACACTTTTTTCAGATGGCCCTTTTGACCGGGGGGAAGTGAGACTTCATTGTAGTGCAGATTTCCTTTGCAAGCTTGCTTGGTTGGCCAAAAAGGGCGTATGCGTTTTTTCCTGAATATATTCAGGAAAAAACGCATACGCCCTTTTTGGCCAAGTGCATCATTGTGGACGTTCTGCCTCTTTTCCTATGCTTTCAATGCAATTCCAGTCTACCTCCTGAAATCGGTTTCCTGCAATTCTGCCCCGCTTTCAAGTCCTCTTGGCAGCCTTACTTCAGTATATTTTTGGACGATAGCTGTCATTTATAACTCTGCAGGTTTGTGAATTACAGTGCCCCTGAGCTCCTTTCTTCAACTCGCTTTCTTGTGACCTGGCCGCAACACCGCAGGATGGCTTCAGGCCCTAATCTGGTTCCGGCACGGCACGCTGAGCCTTTGGTTAATTCCTCTTCCTGGTGGGAAATGAGAGTTAAATTTGCCCGTCCAGACACCTCCAGCTAGTCTCTCATTGGTTCTCGCTATTCCTGTTCATCTTCCGCAGAAATTGCAAACTGGGCCAAACAGGAGGTTAAAGGACTGACTCTCCAAGTGGGGAGAGTGTTAGTAAAGCGTCTGGAATGTTGCACCCGAGTACCAGGGGAGGAAAACTGAGACATATTTGAACACGTCTCCCGATCACATGGTTGATCATACTCTGGGTTCCACATGCATGTTTTAGCTGAAGGAAGAATACCTTAAACCTGGGAGTTGAAACCCGTGGAATGGGTACCATGCAATATGACTTCAAAGGGTCTTCATTTGCTCACCGAACCTCTCCAATCCTATCACTGCTGCGTTTATGCCCCTGTACACATGCTTGATTCTCTTTCGGTGACATAGCAATCCATAGGTTTTAAGATACTTACTAGTCAGGTACATTCTTAGGCGTTTAATATGCGGTGTTGAGTCCATTTCGTTGAGCAAGGAGTAGCTCTTGTCTATTCCATATTTGGCTTAAGGAACTTTATCTGTGCTCATTTCAATCTCTGGTTTTATGCAGCACCCCAACTCACCTTTCCCCTTAAGCAAGCATAAGTTGGTTTTCTAAATTTGAGACCCTGTTCTGTTCTGTAATTCAGTTCCTGTGTAGCCAAGTTTACATTCCGTGTATTACTGATATCTTATGATGTTTCTTTTTCTGTGTGACTTATTTCAGTTAGAATCATCATACCTGAATCCACTCATTGTGCTGCTAAGGGCCTGATGACATAGATTTCATTGCTGAGTGATATTGCTTTGTAAGTAAATACCACAACTTCTTTATCCATTTTTCACTTTCTGCGATGTTGAACTTGTACTGTAAACGAGGTTCTTGTAAACAGAGCCGTCCAAACTTTGGGGTGGCTGTGTCTTTTTGATTTTAATTTCCCTAAGCTATAGGACCATAAGTGGAAGTGCCCTAGGCTCTGTTGCTTTGTTTTTTAGATGTTTCAGGAAACACCATACACTTCTCCCGAGTGTCTGTTGGCAATTTACATCCCGCCCATCAGCATAACAAGGCTCCCAGTTCTCCATGGCCTGTCCTGCCTTTCTGGATTTTACACTTTTTTCAGATGGCCCTTTTGACCGGGGGGAAGTGAGACTTCATTGTAGTGCAGATTTCCTTTGCAAGCTTGCTTGGTTGGCCAAAAAGGGCGTATGCGTTTTTTCCTGAATATATTCAGGAAAAAACGCATACGCCCTTTTTGGCCAAGTGCATCATTGTGGACGTTCTGCCTCTTTTCCTATGCTTTCAATGCAATTCCAGTCTACCTCCTGAAATCGGTTTCCTGCAATTCTGCCCCGCTTTCAAGTCCTCTTGGCAGCCTTACTTCAGTCTATTTTTGGACGATAGCTGTCATTTATAACTCTGCAGGTTTGTGAATTACAGTGCCCCTGAGCTCCTTTCTTCAACTCGCTTTCTTGTGACCTGGCCGCAACACCGCAGGATGGCTTCAGGCCCTAATCTGGTTCCGGCACGGCACGCTGAGCCTTTGGTTATTCCTCTTCCTGGTGGGAAATGAGAGTTAAATTTGCCCGTCCAGACACCTCCAGCTAGTCTCTCATTGGTTCTCGCTATTCCTGTTCATCTTCCGCAGAAATTGCAAACTGGGCCAAACAGGAGGTTAAAGGGCTGACTCTCCAAGTGGGGAGAGTGTTAGTAAAGCGTCTGGAATGTTGCACCCGAGTACCAGGGGAGGAAAACTGAGACATATTTGAACACGTCTCCCGATCACATGGTTGATCATACTCTGGGTTCCACATGCATGTTTTAGCTGAAGGAAGAATACCTTAAACCTGGGAGTTGAAACCCGTGGAATGGGTACCATGCAATATGACTTCAAAGGGTCTTCATTTGCTCACCGAACCTCTCCAATCCTATCACTGCTGCGTTTATGCCCCTGTACACATGCTTGATTCTCTTTCGGAGACATAGCAATCCATAGGTTTTAAGATACTTACTAGTCAGGTACATTCTTAGGCGTTTAATATGCGGTGTTGAGTCCATTTCGTTGAGCAAGGAGTAGCTCTTGTCTATTCCATATTTGGCTTAAGGAACTTTATCTGTGCTCATTTCAATCTCTGGTTTTATGCAGCACCCCAACTCACCTTTCCCCTTAAGCAAGCATAAGTTGGTTTTCTAAATTTGAGACCCTGTTCTGTTCTGTAATTCAGTTCCTGTGTAGCCAAGTTTACATTCCGTGTATTACTGATATCTTATGATGTTTCTTTTTCTGTGTGACTTATTTCAGTTAGAATCATCATACCTGAATCCACTCATTGTGCTGCTAAGGGCCTGATGACATAGATTTCATTGCTGAGTGATATTGCTTTGTAAGTAAATACCACAACTTCTTTATCCATTTTTCACTTTCTGCGATGTTGAACTTGTACTGTAAACGAGGTTCTTGTAAACAGAGGCGTCCCAAACTTTGGGGTGGCTGTGTCTTTTTGATTTTAATTTCCCTAAGCTATAGGACCATAAGTGGAAGTGCCCTAGGCTCTGTTGCTTTGTTTTTTAGATGTTTCAGGAAACACCATACACTTCTCCCGAGTGTCTGTTGGCAATTTACATCCCGCCCATCAGCATAACAAGGCTCCCAGTTCTCCATGGCCTGTCCTGCCTTTCTGGATTTTACACTTTTTTCAGATGGCCCTTTTGACCGGGGGGAAGTGAGACTTCATTGTAGTGCAGATTTCCTTTGCAAGCTTGCTTGGTTGGCCAAAAAGGGCGTATGCGTTTTTTCCTGAATATATTCAGGAAAAAACGCATACGCCCTTTTTGGCCAAGTGCATCATTGTGGACGTTCTGCCTCTTTTCCTATGCTTTCAATGCAATTCCAGTCTACCTCCTGAAATCGGTTTCCTGCAATTCTGCCCCGCTTTCAAGTCCTCTTGGCAGCCTTACTTCAGTATATTTTTGGACGATAGCTGTCATTTATAACTCTGCAGGTTTGTGAATTACAGTGCCCCTGAGCTCCTTTCTTCAACTCGCTTTCTTGTGACCTGGCCGCAACACCGCAGGATGGCTTCAGGCCCTAATCTGGTTCCGGCACGGCACGCTGAGCCTTTGGTTATTTCCTCTTCCTGGTGGGAAATGAGAGTTAAATTTGCCCGTCCAGACACCTCCAGCTAGTCTCTCATTGGTTCTCGCTATTCCTGTTCATCTTCCGCAGAAATTGCAAACTGGGCCAAACAGGAGGTTAAAGGGACTGACTCTCCAAGTGGGGAGAGTGTTAGTAAAGCATCTGGAATGTTGCACCCGAGTACCAGGGGAGGAAAACTGAGACATATTTGAACACGTCTCCCGATCACATGGTTGATCATACTCTGGGTTCCACATGCATGTTTTAGCTGAAGGAAGAATACCTTAAACCTGGGTAGTTGAAACCCGTGGAATGGGTACCATGCAATATGACTTCAAAGGGTCTTCATTTGCTCACCGAACCTCTCCAATCCTATCACTGCTGCGTTTATGCCCCTGTACACATGCTTGATTCTCTTTCGGAGACATAGCAATCCATAGGTTTTAAGATACTTACTAGTCAGGTACATTCTTAGGCGTTTAATATGCGGTGTTGAGTCCATTTCGTTGAGCAAGGAGTAGCTCTTGTCTATTCCATATTTGGCTTAAGGAACTTTATCTGTGCTCATTTCAATCTCTGGTTTTATGCAGCACCCCAACTCACCTTTCCCCTTAAGCAAGCATAAGTTGGTTTTCTAAATTTGAGACCCTGTTCTGTTCTGTAATTCAGTTCCTGTGTAGCCAAGTTTACATTCCGTGTATTACTGATATCTTATGATGTTTCTTTTTCTGTGTGACTTATTTCAGTTAGAATCATCATACCTGAATCCACTCATTGTGCTGCTAAGGGCCTGATGACATAGATTTCATTGCTGAGTGATATTGCTTTGTAAGTAAATACCACAACTTCTTTATCCATTTTTCACTTTCTGCGATGTTGAACTTGTACTGTAAACGAGGTTCTTGTAAACAGAGCCGTTCCAAACTTTGGGGTGGCTGTGTCTTTTTGATTTTAATTTCCCTAAGCTATAGGACCATAAGTGGAAGTGCCCTAGGCTCTGTTGCTTTGTTTTTTAGATGTTTCAGGAAACACCATACACTTCTCCCGAGTGTCTGTTGGCAATTTACATCCCGCCCATCAGCATAACAAGGCTCCCAGTTCTCCATGGCCTGTCCTGCCTTTCTGGATTTTACACTTTTTTCAGATGGCCCTTTTGACCGGGGGGAAGTGAGACTTCATTGTAGTGCAGATTTCCTTTGCAAGTTTGCTTGGTTGGCCAAAAAGGGCGTATGCGTTTTTTCCTGAATATATTCAGGAAAAAACGCATACGCCCTTTTTGGCCAAGTGCATCATTGTGGACGTTCTGCCTCTTTTCCTATGCTTTCAATGCAATTCCAGTCTACCTCCTGAAATCGGTTTCCTGCAATTCTGCCCCGCTTTCAAGTCCTCTTGGCAGCCTTACTTCAGTATATTTTTGGACGATAGCTGTCATTTATAACTCTGCAGGTTTGTGAATTACAGTGCCCCTGAGCTCCTTTCTTCAACTCGCTTTCTTGTGACCTGGCCGCAACACCGCAGGATGGCTTCAGGCCCTAATCTGGTTCCGGCACGGCACGCTGAGCCTTTGGTTATTTCCTCTTCCTGGTGGGAAATGAGAGTTAAATTTGCCCGTCCAGACACCTCCAGCTAGTCTCTCATTGGTTCTCGCTATTCCTGTTCATCTTCCGCAGAAATTGCAAACTGGGCCAAACAGGAGGTTAAAGGGCTGACTCTCCAAGTGGGGAGAGTGTTAGTAAAGCGTCTGGAATGTTGCACCCGAGTACCAGGGGAGGAAAACTGAGACATATTTGAACACGTCTCCCGATCACATGGTTGATCATACTCTGGGTTCCACATGCATGTTTTAGCTGAAGGAAGAATACCTTAAACCTGGGAGTTGAAACCCGTGGAATGGGTACCATGCAATATGACTTCAAAGGGTCTTCATTTGCTCACCGAACCTCTCCAATCCTATCACTGCTGCGTTTATGCCCCTGTACACATGCTTGATTCTCTTTCGGAGACATAGCAATCCATAGGTTTTAAGATACTTACTAGTCAGGTACATTCTTAGGCGTTTAATATGCGGTGTTGAGTCCATTTCGTTGAGCAAGGAGTAGCTCTTGTCTATTCCATATTTGGCTTAAGGAACTTTATCTGTGCTCATTTCAATCTCTGGTTTTATGCAGCACCCCAACTCACCTTTCCCCTTAAGCAAGCATAAGTTGGTTTTCTAAATTTGAGACCCTGTTCTGTTCTGTAATTCAGTTCCTGTGTAGCCAAGTTTACATTCCGTGTATTACTGATATCTTATGATGTTTCTTTTTCTGTGTGACTTATTTCAGTTAGAATCATCATACCTGAATCCACTCATTGTGCTGCTAAGGGCCTGATGACATAGATTTCATTGCTGAGTGATATTGCTTTGTAAGTAAATACCACAACTTCTTTATCCATTTTTCACTTTCTGCGATGTTGAACTTGTACTGTAAACGAGGTTCTTGTAAACAGAGCCATTCCAAACTTTGGGGTGGCTGTGTCTTTTTTATTTTAATTTCCCTAAGCTATAGGACCATAAGTGGAAGTGCCCTAGGCTCTGTTGCTTTGTTTTTTAGATGTTTCAGGAAACACCATACACTTCTCCCGAGTGTCTGTTGGCAATTTACATCCCGCCCATCAGCATAACAAGGCTCCCAGTTCTCCATGGCCTGTCCTGCCTTTCTGGATTTTACACTTTTTTCAGATGGCCCTTTTGACCGGGGGGAAGTGAGACTTCATTGTAGTGCAGATTTCCTTTGCAAGCTTGCTTGGTTGGCCAAAAAGGGCGTATGCGTTTTTTCCTGAATATATTCAGGAAAAAACGCATACGCCCTTTTTGGCCAAGTGCATCATTGTGGACGTTCTGCCTCTTTTCCTATGCTTTCAATGCAATTCCAGTCTACCTCCTGAAATCGGTTTCCTGCAATTCTGCCCCGCTTTCAAGTCCTCTTGGCAGCCTTACTTCAGTCTATTTTTGGACGATAGCTGTCATTTATAACTCTGCAGGTTTGTGAATTACAGTGCCCCTGAGCTCCTTTCTTCAACTCGCTTTCTTGTGAGCTGGCCGCAACACCGCAGGATGGCTTCAGGCCCTAATCTGGTTCCGGCACGGCACGCTGAGCCTTTGGTTAATTCCTCTTCCTGGTGGGAAATGAGAGTTAAATTTGCCCGTCCAGACACCTCCAGCTAGTCTCTCATTGGTTCTCGCTATTCCTGTTCATCTTCCGCAGAAATTGCAAACTGGGCCAAACAGGAGGTTAAAGGGCTGACTCTCCAAGTGGGGAGAGTGTTAGTAAAGCGTCTGGAATGTTGCACCCGAGTACCAGGGGAGGAAAACTGAGACATATTTGAACACGTCTCCCGATCACATGGTTGATCATACTCTGGGTTCCACATGCATGTTTTAGCTGAAGGAAGAATACCTTAAACCTGGGAGTTGAAACCCGTGGAATGGGTACCATGCAATATGACTTCAAAGGGTCTTCATTTGCTCACCGAACCTCTCCAATCCTATCACTGCTGCGTTTATGCCCCTGTACACATGCTTGATTCTCTTTCGGAGACATAGCAATCCATAGGTTTTAAGATACTTACTAGTCAGGTACATTCTTAGGCGTTTAATATGCGGTGTTGAGTCCATTTCGTTGAGCAAGGAGTAGCTCTTGTCTATTCCATATTTGGCTTAAGGAACTTTATCTGTGCTCATTTCAATCTCTGGTTTTATGCAGCACCCCAACTCACCTTTCCCCTTAAGCAAGCATAAGTTGGTTTTCTAAATTTGAGACCCTGTTCTGTTCTGTAATTCAGTTCCTGTGTAGCCAAGTTTACATTCCGTGTATTACTGATATCTTATGATGTTTCTTTTTCTGTGTGACTTATTTCAGTTAGAATCATCATACCTGAATCCACTCATTGTGCTGCTAAGGGCCTGATGACATAGATTTCATTGCTGAGTGATATTGCTTTGTAAGTAAATACCACAACTTCTTTATCCATTTTTCACTTTCTGCGATGTTGAACTTGTACTGTAAACGATGTTCTTGTAAACAGAGGCGTCCCAAACTTTGGGGTGGCTGTGTCTTTTTGATTTTAATTTCCCTAAGCTATAGGACCATAAGTGGAAGTGCCCTAGGCTCTGTTGCTTTGTTTTTTAGATGTTTCAGGAAACACCATACACTTCTCCCGAGTGTCTGTTGGCAATTTACATCCCGCCCATCAGCATAACAAGGCTCCCAGTTCTCCATGGCCTGTCCTGCCTTTCTGGATTTTACACTTTTTTCAGATGGCCCTTTTGACCGGGGGGAAGTGAGACTTCATTGTAGTGCAGATTTCCTTTGCAAGCTTGCTTGGTTGGCCAAAAAGGGCGTATGCGTTTTTTCCTGAATATATTCAGGAAAAAACGCATACGCCCTTTTTGGCCAAGTGCATCATTGTGGACGTTCTGCCTCTTTTCCTATGCTTTCAATGCAATTCCAGTCTACCTCCTGAAATCGGTTTCCTGCAATTCTGCCCCGCTTTCAAGTCCTCTTGGCAGCCTTACTTCAGTCTATTTTTGGACGATAGCTGTCATTTATAACTCTGCAGGTTTGTGAATTACAGTGCCCCTGAGCTCCTTTCTTCAACTCGCTTTCTTGTGAGCTGGCCGCAACACCGCAGGATGGCTTCAGGCCCTAATCTGGTTCCGGCACGGCACGCTGAGCCTTTGGTTAATTCCTCTTCCTGGTGGGAAATGAGAGTTAAATTTGCCCGTCCAGACACCTCCAGCTAGTCTCTCATTGGTTCTCGCTATTCCTGTTCATCTTCCGCAGAAATTGCAAACTGGGCCAAACAGGAGGTTAAAGGGCTGACTCTCCAAGTGGGGAGAGTGTTAGTAAAGCGTCTGGAATGTTGCACCCGAGTACCAGGGGAGGAAAACTGAGACATATTTGAACACGTCTCCCGATCACATGGTTGATCATACTCTGGGTTCCACATGCATGTTTTAGCTGAAGGAAGAATACCTTAAACCTGGTAGTTGAAACCCGTGGAATGGGTACCATGCAATATGACTTCAAAGGGTCTTCATTTGCTCACCGAACCTCTCCAATCCTATCACTGCTGCGTTTATGCCCCTGTACACATGCTTGATTCTCTTTCGGAGACATAGCAATCCATAGGTTTTAAGATACTTACTAGTCAGGTACATTCTTAGGCGTTTAATATGCGGTGTTGAGTCCATTTCGTTGAGCAAGGAGTAGCTCTTGTCTATTCCATATTTGGCTTAAGGAACTTTATCTGTGCTCATTTCAATCTCTGGTTTTATGCAGCACCCCAACTCACCTTTCCCCTTAAGCAAGCATAAGTTGGTTTTCTAAATTTGAGACCCTGTTCTGTTCTGTAATTCAGTTCCTGTGTAGCCAAGTTTACATTCCGTGTATTACTGATATCTTATGATGTTTCTTTTTCTGTGTGACTTATTTCAGTTAGAATCATCATACCTGAATCCACTCATTGTGCTGCTAAGGGCCTGATGACATAGATTTCATTGCTGAGTGATATTGCTTTGTAAGTAAATACCACAACTTCTTTATCCATTTTTCACTTTCTGCGATGTTGAACTTGTACTGTAAACGAGGTTCTTGTAAACAGAGCCGTCCAAACTTTGGGGTGGCTGTGTCTTTTTGATTTTAATTTCCCTAAGCTATAGGACCATAAGTGGAAGTGCCCTAGGCTCTGTTGCTTTGTTTTTTAGATGTTTCAGGAAACACCATACACTTCTCCCGAGTGTCTGTTGGCAATTTACATCCCGCCCATCAGCATAACAAGGCTCCCAGTTCTCCATGGCCTGTCCTGCCTTTCTGGATTTTACACTTTTTTCAGATGGCCCTTTTGACCGGGGGGAAGTGAGACTTCATTGTAGTGCAGATTTCCTTTGCAAGCTTGCTTGGTTGGCCAAAAAGGGCGTATGCGTTTTTTCCTGAATATATTCAGGAAAAAACGCATACGCCCTTTTTGGCCAAGTGCATCATTGTGGACGTTCTGCCTCTTTTCCTATGCTTTCAATGCAATTCCAGTCTACCTCCTGAAATCGGTTTCCTGCAATTCTGCCCCGCTTTCAAGTCCTCTTGGCAGCCTTACTTCAGTCTATTTTTGGACGATAGCTGTCATTTATAACTCTGCAGGTTTGTGAATTACAGTGCCCCTGAGCTCCTTTCTTCAACTCGCTTTCTTGTGAGCTGGCCGCAACACCGCAGGATGGCTTCAGGCCCTAATCTGGTTCCGGCACGGCACGCTGAGCCTTTGGTTAATTCCTCTTCCTGGTGGGAAATGAGAGTTAAATTTGCCCGTCCAGACACCTCCAGCTAGTCTCTCATTGGTTCTCGCTATTCCTGTTCATCTTCCGCAGAAATTGCAAACTGGGCCAAACAGGAGGTTAAAGGACTGACTCTCCAAGTGGGGAGAGTGTTAGTAAAGCGTCTGGAATGTTGCACCCGAGTACCAGGGGAGGAAAACTGAGACATATTTGAACACGTCTCCCGATCACATGGTTGATCATACTCTGGGTTCCACATGCATGTTTTAGCTGAAGGAAGAATACCTTAAACCTGGAGAGTTGAAACCCGTGGAATGGGTACCATGCAATATGACTTCAAAGGGTCTTCATTTGCTCACCGAACCTCTCCAATCCTATCACTGCTGCGTTTATGCCCCTGTACACATGCTTGATTCTCTTTCGGAGACATAGCAATCCATAGGTTTTAAGATACTTACTAGTCAGGTACATTCTTAGGCGTTTAATATGCGGTGTTGAGTCCATTTCGTTGAGCAAGGAGTAGCTCTTGTCTATTCCATATTTGGCTTAAGGAACTTTATCTGTGCTCATTTCAATCTCTGGTTTTATGCAGCACCCCAACTCACCTTTCCCCTTAAGCAAGCATAAGTTGGTTTTCTAAATTTGAGACCCTGTTCTGTTCTGTAATTCAGTTCCTGTGTAGCCAAGTTTACATTCCGTGTATTACTGATATCTTATGATGTTTCTTTTTCTGTGTGACTTATTTCAGTTAGAATCATCATACCTGAATCCACTCATTGTGCTGCTAAGGGCCTGATGACATAGATTTCATTGCTGAGTGATATTGCTTTGTAAGTAAATACCACAACTTCTTTATCCATTTTTCACTTTCTGCGATGTTGAACTTGTACTGTAAACGAGGTTCTTGTAAACAGAGCCGTCCAAACTTTGGGGTGGCTGTGTCTTTTTGATTTTAATTTCCCTAAGCTATAGGACCATAAGTGGAAGTGCCCTAGGCTCTGTTGCTTTGTTTTTTAGATGTTTCAGGAAACACCATACACTTCTCCCGAGTGTCTGTTGGCAATTTACATCCCGCCCATCAGCATAACAAGGCTCCCAGTTCTCCATGGCCTGTCCTGCCTTTCTGGATTTTACACTTTTTTCAGATGGCCCTTTTGACCGGGGGGAAGTGAGACTTCATTGTAGTGCAGATTTCCTTTGCAAGCTTGCTTGGTTGGCCAAAAAGGGCGTATGCGTTTTTTCCTGAATATATTCAGGAAAAAACGCATACGCCCTTTTTGGCCAAGTGCATCATTGTGGACGTTCTGCCTCTTTTCCTATGCTTTCAATGCAATTCCAGTCTACCTCCTGAAATCGGTTTCCTGCAATTCTGCCCCGCTTTCAAGTCCTCTTGGCAGCCTTACTTCAGTCTATTTTTGGACGATAGCTGTCATTTATAACTCTGCAGGTTTGTGAATTACAGTGCCCCTGAGCTCCTTTCTTCAACTCGCTTTCTTGTGAGCTGGCCGCAACACCGCAGGATGGCTTCAGGCCCTAATCTGGTTCCGGCACGGCACGCTGAGCCTTTGGTTAATTCCTCTTCCTGGTGGGAAATGAGAGTTAAATTTGCCCGTCCAGACACCTCCAGCTAGTCTCTCATTGGTTCTCGCTATTCCTGTTCATCTTCCGCAGAAATTGCAAACTGGGCCAAACAGGAGGTTAAAGGGCTGACTCTCCAAGTGGGGAGAGTGTTAGTAAAGCGTCTGGAATGTTGCACCCGAGTACCAGGGGAGGAAAACTGAGACATATTTGAACACGTCTCCCGATCACATGGTTGATCATACTCTGGGTTCCACATGCATGTTTTAGCTGAAGGAAGAATACCTTAAACCTGGGAGTTGAAACCCGTGGAATGGGTACCATGCAATATGACTTCAAAGGGTCTTCATTTGCTCACCGAACCTCTCCAATCCTATCACTGCTGCGTTTATGCCCCTGTACACATGCTTGATTCTCTTTCGGAGACATAGCAATCCATAGGTTTTAAGATACTTACTAGTCAGGTACATTCTTAGGCGTTTAATATGCGGTGTTGAGTCCATTTCGTTGAGCAAGGAGTAGCTCTTGTCTATTCCATATTTGGCTTAAGGAACTTTATCTGTGCTCATTTCAATCTCTGGTTTTATGCAGCACCCCAACTCACCTTTCCCCTTAAGCAAGCATAAGTTGGTTTTCTAAATTTGAGACCCTGTTCTGTTCTGTAATTCAGTTCCTGTGTAGCCAAGTTTACATTCCGTGTATTACTGATATCTTATGATGTTTCTTTTTCTGTGTGACTTATTTCAGTTAGAATCATCATACCTGAATCCACTCATTGTGCTGCTAAGGGCCTGATGACATAGATTTCATTGCTGAGTGATATTGCTTTGTAAGTAAATACCACAACTTCTTTATCCATTTTTCACTTTCTGCGATGTTGAACTTGTACTGTAAACGAGGTTCTTGTAAACAGAGGCGTTCCAAACTTTGGGGTGGCTGTGTCTTTTTGATTTTAATTTCCCTAAGCTATAGGACCATAAGTGGAAGTGCCCTAGGCTCTGTTGCTTTGTTTTTTAGATGTTTCAGGAAACACCATACACTTCTCCCGAGTGTCTGTTGGCAATTTACATCCCGCCCATCAGCATAACAAGGCTCCCAGTTCTCCATGGCCTGTCCTGCCTTTCTGGATTTTACACTTTTTTCAGATGGCCCTTTTGACCGGGGGGAAGTGAGACTTCATTGTAGTGCAGATTTCCTTTGCAAGCTTGCTTGGTTGGCCAAAAAGGGCGTATGCGTTTTTTCCTGAATATATTCAGGAAAAAACGCATACGCCCTTTTTGGCCAAGTGCATCATTGTGGACGTTCTGCCTCTTTTCCTATGCTTTCAATGCAATTCCAGTCTACCTCCTGAAATCGGTTTCCTGCAATTCTGCCCCGCTTTCAAGTCCTCTTGGCAGCCTTACTTCAGTCTATTTTTGGACGATAGCTGTCATTTATAACTCTGCAGGTTTGTGAATTACAGTGCCCCTGAGCTCCTTTCTTCAACTCGCTTTCTTGTGAGCTGGCCGCAACACCGCAGGATGGCTTCAGGCCCTAATCTGGTTCCGGCACGGCACGCTGAGCCTTTGGTTAATTCCTCTTCCTGGTGGGAAATGAGAGTTAAATTTGCCCGTCCAGACACCTCCAGCTAGTCTCTCATTGGTTCTCGCTATTCCTGTTCATCTTCCGCAGAAATTGCAAACTGGGCCAAACAGGAGGTTAAAGGACTGACTCTCCAAGTGGGGAGAGTGTTAGTAAAGCGTCTGGAATGTTGCACCCGAGTACCAGGGGAGGAAAACTGAGACATATTTGAACACGTCTCCCGATCACATGGTTGATCATACTCTGGGTTCCACATGCATGTTTTAGCTGAAGGAAGAATACCTTAAACCTGGGAGTTGAAACCCGTGGAATGGGTACCATGCAATATGACTTCAAAGGGTCTTCATTTGCTCACCGAACCTCTCCAATCCTATCACTGCTGCGTTTATGCCCCTGTACACATGCTTGATTCTCTTTCGGAGACATAGCAATCCATAGGTTTTAAGATACTTACTAGTCAGGTACATTCTTAGGCGTTTAATATGCGGTGTTGAGTCCATTTCGTTGAGCAAGGAGTAGCTCTTGTCTATTCCATATTTGGCTTAAGGAACTTTATCTGTGCTCATTTCAATCTCTGGTTTTATGCAGCACCCCAACTCACCTTTCCCCTTAAGCAAGCATAAGTTGGTTTTCTAAATTTGAGACCCTGTTCTGTTCTGTAATTCAGTTCCTGTGTAGCCAAGTTTACTTTCCGTGTATTACTGATATCTTATGATGTTTCTTTTTCTGTGTGACTTATTTCAGTTAGAATCATCATACCTGAATCCACTCATTGTGCTGCTAAGGGCCTGATGACATAGATTTCATTGCTGAGTGATATTGCTTTGTAAGTAAATACCACAACTTCTTTATCCATTTTTCACTTTCTGCGATGTTGAACTTGTACTGTAAACGAGGTTCTTGTAAACAGAGCCGTTCCAAATTTTGGGGTGGCTGTGTCTTTTTGATTTTAATTTCCCTAAGCTATAGGACCATAAGTGGAAGTGCCCTAGGCTCTGTTGCTTTGTTTTTTAGATGTTTCAGGAAACACCATACACTTCTCCCGAGTGTCTGTTGGCAATTTACATCCCGCCCATCAGCATAACAAGGCTCCCAGTTCTCCATGGCCTGTCCTGCCTTTCTGGATTTTACACTTTTTTCAGATGGCCCTTTTGACCGGGGGGAAGTGAGACTTCATTGTAGTGCAGATTTCCTTTGCAAGCTTGCTTGGTTGGCCAAAAAGGGCGTATGCGTTTTTTCCTGAATATATTCAGGAAAAAACGCATACGCCCTTTTTGGCCAAGTGCATCATTGTGGACGTTCTGCCTCTTTTCCTATGCTTTCAATGCAATTCCAGTCTACCTCCTGAAATCGGTTTCCTGCAATTCTGCCCCGCTTTCAAGTCCTCTTGGCAGCCTTACTTCAGTCTATTTTTGGACGATAGCTGTCATTTATAACTCTGCAGGTTTGTGAATTACAGTGCCCCTGAGCTCCTTTCTTCAACTCGCTTTCTTGTGACCTGGCCGCAACACCGCAGGATGGCTTCAGGCCCTAATCTGGTTCCGGCACGGCACGCTGAGCCTTTGGTTAATTCCTCTTCCTGGTGGGAAATGAGAGTTAAATTTGCCCGTCCAGACACCTCCAGCTAGTCTCTCATTGGTTCTCGCTATTCCTGTTCATCTTCCGCAGAAATTGCAAACTGGGCCAAACAGGAGGTTAAAGGGCTGACTCTCCAAGTGGGGAGAGTGTTAGTAAAGCGTCTGGAATGTTGCACCCGAGTACCAGGGGAGGAAAACTGAGACATATTTGAACACGTCTCCCGATCACATGGTTGATCATACTCTGGGTTCCACATGCATGTTTTAGCTGAAGGAAGAATACCTTAAACCTGGGAGTTGAAACCCGTGGAATGGGTACCATGCAATATGACTTCAAAGGGTCTTCATTTGCTCACCGAACCTCTCCAATCCTATCACTGCTGCGTTTATGCCCCTGTACACATGCTTGATTCTCTTTCGGAGACATAGCAATCCATAGGTTTTAAGATACTTACTAGTCAGGTACATTCTTAGGCGTTTAATATGCGGTGTTGAGTCCATTTCGTTGAGCAAGGAGTAGCTCTTGTCTATTCCATATTTGGCTTAAGGAACTTTATCTGTGCTCATTTCAATCTCTGGTTTTATGCAGCACCCCAACTCACCTTTCCCCTTAAGCAAGCATAAGTTGGTTTTCTAAATTTGAGACCCTGTTCTGTTCTGTAATTCAGTTCCTGTGTAGCCAAGTTTACATTCCGTGTATTACTGATATCTTATGATGTTTCTTTTTCTGTGTGACTTATTTCAGTTAGAATCATCATACCTGAATCCACTCATTGTGCTGCTAAGGGCCTGATGACATAGATTTCATTGCTGAGTGATATTGCTTTGTAAGTAAATACCACAACTTCTTTATCCATTTTTCACTTTCTGCGATGTTGAACTTGTACTGTAAACGAGGTTCTTGTAAACAGAGGCGTCCCAAACTTTGGGGTGGCTGTGTCTTTTTGATTTTAATTTCCCTAAGCTATAGGACCATAAGTGGAAGTGCCCTAGGCTCTGTTGCTTTGTTTTTTAGATGTTTCAGGAAACACCATACACTTCTCCCGAGTGTCTGTTGGCAATTTACATCCCGCCCATCAGCATAACAAGGCTCCCAGTTCTCCATGGCCTGTCCTGCCTTTCTGGATTTTACACTTTTTTCAGATGGCCCTTTTGACCGGGGGAAGTGAGACTTCATTGTAGTGCAGATTTCCTTTGCAAGCTTGCTTGGTTGGCCAAAAAGGGCGTATGCGTTTTTTCCTGAATATATTCAGGAAAAAACGCATACGCCCTTTTTGGCCAAGTGCATCATTGTGGACGTTCTGCCTCTTTTCCTATGCTTTCAATGCAATTCCAGTCTACCTCCTGAAATCGGTTTCCTGCAATTCTGCCCCGCTTTCAAGTCCTCTTGGCAGCCTTACTTCAGTATATTTTTGGACGATAGCTGTCATTTATAACTCTGCAGGTTTGTGAATTACAGTGCCCCTGAGCTCCTTTCTTCAACTCGCTTTCTTGTGACCTGGCCGCAACACCGCAGGATGGCTTCAGGCCCTAATCTGGTTCCGGCACGGCACGCTGAGCCTTTGGTTAATTCCTCTTCCTGGTGGGAAATGAGAGTTAAATTTGCCCGTCCAGACACCTCCAGCTAGTCTCTCATTGGTTCTCGCTATTCCTGTTCATCTTCCGCAGAAATTGCAAACTGGGCCAAACAGGAGGTTAAAGGGCTGACTCTCCAAGTGGGGAGAGTGTTAGTAAAGCGTCTGGAATGTTGCACCCGAGTACCAGGGAGGAAAACTGAGACATATTTGAACACGTCTCCCGATCACATGGTTGATCATACTCTGGGTTCCACATGCATGTTTTAGCTGAAGGAAGAATACCTTAAACCTGGAGAGTTGAGACCCGTGGAATGGGTACCATGCAATATGACTTCAAAGGGTCTTCATTTGCTCACCGAACCTCTCCAATCCTATCACTGCTGCGTTTATGCCCCTGTACACATGCTTGATTCTCTTTCGGAGACATAGCAATCCATAGGTTTTAAGATACTTACTAGTCAGGTACATTCTTAGGCGTTTAATATGCGGTGTTGAGTCCATTTCGTTGAGCAAGGAGTAGCTCTTGTCTATTCCATATTTGGCTTAAGGAACTTTATCTGTGCTCATTTCAATCTCTGGTTTTATGCAGCACCCCAACTCACCTTTCCCCTTAAGCAAGCATAAGTTGGTTTTCTAAATTTGAGACCCTGTTCTGTTCTGTAATTCAGTTCCTGTGTAGCCAAGTTTACATTCTGTGTATTACTGATATCTTATGATGTTTCTTTTTCTGTGTGACTTATTTCAGTTAGAATCATCATACCTGAATCCACTCATTGTGCTGCTAAGGGCCTGATGACATAGATTTCATTGCTGAGTGATATTGCTTTGTAAGTAAATACCACAACTTCTTTATCCATTTTTCACTTTCTGCGATGTTGAACTTGTACTGTAAACGAGGTTCTTGTAAACAGAGCCGTCCCAAACTTTGGGGTGGCTGTGTCTTTTTGATTTTAATTTCCCTAAGCTATAGGACCATAAGTGGAAGTGCCCTAGGCTCTGTTGCTTTGTTTTTTAGATGTTTCAGGAAACACCATACACTTCTCCCGAGTGTCTGTTGGCAATTTACATCCCGCCCATCAGCATAACAAGGCTCCCAGTTCTCCATGGCCTGTCCTGCCTTTCTGGATTTTACACTTTTTTCAGATGGCCCTTTTGACCGGGGGAAGTGAGACTTCATTGTAGTGCAGATTTCCTTTGCAAGCTTGCTTGGTTGGCCAAAAAGGGCGTATGCGTTTTTTCCTGAATATATTCAGGAAAAAACGCATACGCCCTTTTTGGCCAAGTGCATCATTGTGGACGTTCTGCCTCTTTTCCTATGCTTTCAATGCAATTCCAGTCTACCTCCTGAAATCGGTTTCCTGCAATTCTGCCCCGCTTTCAAGTCCTCTTGGCAGCCTTACTTCAGTCTATTTTTGGACGATAGCTGTCATTTATAACTCTGCAGGTTTGTGAATTACAGTGCCCCTGAGCTCCTTTCTTCAACTCGCTTTCTTGTGACCTGGCCGCAACACCGCAGGATGGCTTCAGGCCCTAATCTGGTTCCGGCACGGCACGCTGAGCCTGTGGTTAATTCCTCTTCCTGGTGGGAAATGAGAGTTAAATTTGCCCGTCCAGACACCTCCAGCTAGTCTCTCATTGGTTCTCGCTATTCCTGTTCATCTTCCGCAGAAATTGCAAACTGGGCCAAACAGGAGGTTAAAGGGACTGACTCTCCAAGTGGGGAGAGTGCTGGTGTTGCCCAGTTTGCAAAAGTGAACAGGTCAATGAGAGACTAGCTGGGGTGTCTGTAATTAACCAAAGGCTCAAACCAGATTGCCTGAAGCCATCCTGCGGTGTTTTGGTCATTCACAAGAAAGCGAGTTGAAGAAAGGAGCTCAGGGGCACTGTAATTCACAAACCTGCAGAGTTATAAATGACAGCTATCGTCCAAAATAGACTGAAGTAAGGCTGCCAAGAGGACTTGAAAGCGGGGCATTGCAGGAAACCGATTTCAGGAGGTAGACTGGAATTGCATTGAAAGCATAGGAAAGAGGCAGAACGTCCACAATGATGCACTTGGCCAAGAAGGGCGTATGCGTTTTTTCCTGAATATATTAAGGAAAAAACGCATACGCCCTTTTTGCCAACCAAGCAAGCTTGCAAAGGAAATCTGCACTACAATGAAGTCTCACATACCCCCCGTCAAAAGGCCATCTGAAAAAAGTGTAAAATCCAGAAAGGCAGGACAGGCCATGGAGAACTGGGAGCCTTGTTATGCTGATGGGCGGGATGTAAATTGCCAACAGACACTCGGAGAAGTGTATGGTGTTTCCTGAAACATCTAAAAAACAAAGCAACAGAGCCTAGGGCACTTCCACTTATGGTCCTATAGCTTAGGGAAATTAAAATCAAAAGACACAGCCACCCCAAAGTTTGGACGCCTCTGTTTACAAGAACCTCGTTTACAGTACAAGTTCAACATCGCAGAAAGTGAAAAATGGATAAAGAAGTTGTGGTATTTACTTACAAAGCAATATCACTCAGCAATGAAATCTATGTCATCAGGCCCTTAGCAGCAAAATGAGTGGATTCAGGTATGATGATTCTAACTGAAATAAGTCACACAGAAAAAGAAACATCATAAGATATCAGTAATACACGGAATGTAAACTTGGCTACACAGGAACTGAATTACAGAACAGAACAGGGTCTCAAATTTAGAAAACCAACTTATGCTTGCTTAAGGGGAAAGGTGAGTTGGGGTGCTGCATAAAACCAGAGATTGAAATGAGCACAGATAAAGTTCCTTAAGCCAAATATGGAATAGACAAGAGCTACTCCTTGCTCAACGAAATGGACTCAACACCGCATATTAAACGCCTAAGAATGTACCTGACTAGTAAGTATCTTAAAACCTATGGATTGCTATGTCTCCGAAAGAGAATCAAGCATGTGTACAGGGGCATAAACGCAGCAGTGATAGGATTGGAGAGGTTCGGTGAGCAAATGAAGACCCTTTGAAGTCATATTGCATGGTACCCATTCCACGGGTTTCAACTCCCAGGTTTAAGGTATTCTTCCTTCAGCTAAAACATGCATGTGGAACCCAGAGTATGATCAACCATGTGATCGGGAGACGTGTTCAAATATGTCTCAGTTTTCCTCCCCTGGTACTCGGGTGCAACATTCCAGACGCTTTACTAACACTCTCCCCACTTGGAGAGTCAGTCCCTTTAACCTCCTGTTTGGCCCAGTTTGCAATTTCTGCGGAAGATGAACAGGAATAGCGAGAACCAATGAGAGACTAGCTGGAGGTGTCTGGACGGGCAAATTTAACTCTCATTTCCCACCAGGAAGAGGAATTAACCAAAGGCTCAGCGTGCCGTGCCGGAACCAGATTAGGGCCTGAAGCCATCCTGCGGTGTTGCGGCCAGGTCACAAGAAAGCGAGTTGAAGAAAGGAGCTCAGGGGCACTGTAATTCACAAACCTGCAGAGTTATAAATGACAGCTATCGTCCAAAAATAGACTGAAGTAAGGCTGCCAAGAGGACTTGAAAGCGGGGCAGAATTGCAGGAAACCGATTTCAGGAGGTAGACTGGAATTGCATTGAAAGCATAGGAAAAGAGGCAGAACGTCCACAATGATGCACTTGGCCAAAAGGGCGTATGCGTTTTTTCCTGAATATATTCAGGAAAAAACGCATACGCCCTTTTTGGCCAACCAAGCAAGCTTGCAAAGGAAATCTGCACTACAATGAAGTCTCACTTCCCCCCGGTCAAAGGGCCATCTGAAAAAAGTGTAAAATCCAGAAAGGCAGGACAGGCCATGGAGAACTGGGAGCCTTGTTATGCTGATGGGCGGGATGTAAATTGCCAACAGACACTCGGGAGAAGTGTATGGTGTTTCCTGAAACATCTAAAAAACAAAGCAACAGAGCCTAGGGCACTTCCACTTATGGTCCTATAGCTTAGGGAAATTAAAATCAAAAAGACACAGCCACCCCAAAGTTTGGGACGGCTCTGTTTACAAGAACCTCGTTTACAGTACAAGTTCAACATCGCAGAAAGTGAAAAATGGATAAAGAAGTTGTGGTATTTACTTACAAAGCAATATCACTCAGCAATGAAATCTATGTCATCAGGCCCTTAGCAGCACAATGAGTGGATTCAGGTATGATGATTCTAACTGAAATAAGTCACACAGAAAAAGAAACATCATAAGATATCAGTAATACACGGAATGTAAACTTGGCTACACAGGAACTGAATTACAGAACAGAACAGGGTCTCAAATTTAGAAAACCAACTTATGCTTGCTTAAGGGAAAGGTGAGTTGGGGTGCTGCATAAAACCAGAGATTGAAATGAGCACAGATAAAGTTCCTTAAGCCAAATATGGAATAGACAAGAGCTACTCCTTGCTCAACGAAATGGACTCAACACCGCATATTAAACGCCTAAGAATGTACCTGACTAGTAAGTATCTTAAAACCTATGGATTGCTATGTCTCCAAAAGAGAATCAAGCATGTGTACAGGGGCATAAACGCAGCAGTGATAGGATTGGAGAGGTTCGGTGAGCAAATGAAGACCCTTTGAAGTCATATTGCATGGTACCCATTCCACGGGTTTCAACTCTCCAGGTTTAAGGTATTCTTCCTTCAGCTAAAACATGCATGTGGAACCCAGAGTATGATCAACCATGTGATCGGGAGACGTGTTCAAATATGTCTCAGTTTTCCTCCCCTGGTACTCGGGTGCAACATTCCAGACGCTTTACTAACACTCTCCCGACTTGGAGAGTCAGTCCCTTTAACCTCCTGTTTGGCCCAGTTTGCAATTTCTGCGGAAGATGAACAGGAATAGCGAGAACCAATGAGAGACTAGCTGGAGGTGTCTGGACGGGCAAATTTAACTCTCATTTCCCACCAGGAAGAGGAATTAACCAAAGGCTCAGCGTGCCGTGCCGGAACCAGATTAGGGCCTGAAGCCATCCTGCGGTGTTGCGGCCAGGTCACAAGAAAGCGAGTTGAAGAAAGGAGCTCAGGGGCACTGTAATTCACAAACCTGCAGAGTTATAAATGACAGCTATCGTCCAAAAATAGACTGAAGTAAGGCTGCCAAGAGGACTTGAAAGCGGGGCAGAATTGCAGGAAACCGATTTCAGGAGGTAGACTGGAATTGCATTGAAAGCATAGGAAAAGAGGCAGAACGTCCACAATGATGCACTTGGCCAAAAAGGGCGTATGCGTTTTTTCCTGAATATATTCAGGAAAAAACGCATACGCCCTTTTTGGCCAACCAAGCAAGCTTGCAAAGGAAATCTGCACTACAATGAAGTCTCACTTCCCCCGGTCAAAAGGGCCATCTGAAAAAAGTGTAAAATCCAGAAAGGCAGGACAGGCCATGGAGAACTGGGAGCCTTGTTATGCTGATGGGCGGGATGTAAATTGCCAACAGACACTCGGGAGAAGTGTATGGTGTTTCCTGAAACATCTAAAAAACAAAGCAACAGAGCCTAGGGCACTTCCACTTATGGTCCTATAGCTTAGGGAAATTAAAATCAAAAAGACACAGCCACCCCAAAGTTTGGAACGGCTCTGTTTACAAGAACCTCGTTTACAGTACAAGTTCAACATCGCAGAAAGTGAAAAATGGATAAAGAAGTTGTGGTATTTACTTACAAAGCAATATCACTCAGCAATGAAATCTATGTCATCAGGCCCTTAGCAGCACAATGAGTGGATTCAGGTATGATGATTCTAACTGAAATAAGTCACACAGAAAAAGAAACATCATAAGATATCAGTAATACACGGAATGTAAACTTGGCTACACAGGAACTGAATTACAGAACAGAACAGGGTCTCAAATTTAGAAAACCAACTTATGCTTGCTTAAGGGGAAAGGTGAGTTGGGGTGCTGCATAAAACCAGAGATTGAAATGAGCACAGATAAAGTTCCTTAAGCCAAATATGGAATAGACAAGAGCTACTCCTTGCTCAATGAAATGGACTCAACACCGCATATTAAACGCCTAAGAATGTACCTGACTAGTAAGTATCTTAAAACCTATGGATTGCTATGTCTCCAAAAGAGAATCAAGCATGTGTACAGGGGCATAAACGCAGCAGTGATAGGATTGGAGAGGTTCGGTGAGCAAATGAAGACCCTTTGAAGTCATATTGCATGGTACCCATTCCACGGGTTTCAACTACCCAGGTTTAAGGTATTCTTCCTTCAGCTAAAACATGCATGTGGAACCCAGAGTATGATCAACCATGTGATCGGGAGACGTGTTCAAATATGTCTCAGTTTTCCTCCCCTGGTACTCGGGTGCAACATTCCAGACGCTTTACTAACACTCTCCCCACTTGGAGAGTCAGTCCCTTTAACCTCCTGTTTGGCCCAGTTTGCAATTTCTGCGGAAGATGAACAGGAATAGCGAGAACCAATGAGAGACTAGCTGGAGGTGTCTGGACGGGCAAATTTAACTCTCATTTCCCACCAGGAAGAGGAATTAACCAAAGGCTCAGCGTGCCGTGCCGGAACCAGATTAGGGCCTGAAGCCATCCTGCGGTGTTGCGGCCAGCTCAAAAGAAAGCGAGTTGAAGAAAGGAGCTCAGGGGCACTGTAATTCACAAACCTGCAGAGTTATAAATGACAGCTATCGTCCAAAAATAGACTGAAGTAAGGCTGCCAAGAGGACTTGAAAGCGGGGCAGAATTGCAGGAAACCGATTTCAGGAGGTAGACTGGAATTGCATTGAAAGCATAGGAAAAGAGGCAGAACGTCCACAATGATGCACTTGGCCAAACGGGCGTATGCGTTTTTTCCTGAATATATTCAGGAAAAAACGCATACGCCCTTTTTGGCCAACCAAGCAAGCTTGCAAAGGAAATCTGCACTACAATGAAGTCTCACTTCCCCCGGTCAAAAGGGCCATCTGAAAAAAGTGTAAAATCCAGAAAGGCAGGACAGGCCATGGAGAACTGGGAGCCTTGTTATGCTGATGGGCGGGATGTAAATTGCCAACAGACACTCGGGAGAAGTGTATGGTGTTTCCTGAAACATCTAAAAAACAAAGCAACAGAGCCTAGGGCACTTCCACTTATGGTCCTATAGCTTAGGGAAATTAAAATCAAAAAGACACAGCCACCCCAAAGTTTGGAACGCTCTGTTTACAAGAACCTCGTTTACAGTACAAGTTCAACATCGCAGAAAGTGAAAAATGGATAAAGAAGTTGTGGTATTTACTTACAAAGCAATATCACTCAGCAATGAAATCTATGTCATCAGGCCCTTAGCAGCACAATGAGTGGATTCAGGTATGATGATTCTAACTGAAATAAGTCACACAGAAAAAGAAACATCATAAGATATCAGTAATACACGGAATGTAAACTTGGCTACACAGGAACTGAATTACAGAACAGAACAGGGTCTCAAATTTAGAAAACCAACTTATGCTTGCTTAAGGGAAAGGTGAGTTGGGGTGCTGCATAAAACCAGAGATTGAAATGAGCACAGATAAAGTTCCTTAAGCCAAATATGGAATAGACAAGAGCTACTCCTTGCTCAACGAAATGGACTCAACACCCCATATTAAACGCCTAAGAATGTACCTGACTAGTAAGTATCTTAAAACCTATGGATTGCTATGTCTCCGAAAGAGAATCAAGCATGTGTACAGGGGCATAAACGCAGCAGTGATAGGATTGGAGAGGTTCGGTGAGCAAATGAAGACCCTTTGAAGTCATATTGCATGGTACCCATTCCACGGGTTTCAACTACCCAGGTTTAAGGTATTCTTCCTTCAGCTAAAACATGCATGTGGAACCCAGAGTATGATCAACCATGTGATCGGGAGACGTGTTCAAATATGTCTCAGTTTTCCTCCCCTGGTACTCGGGTGCAACATTCCAGACGCTTTACTAACACTCTCCCCACTTGGAGAGTCAGTCCCTTTAACCTCCTGTTTGGCCCAGTTTGCAATTTCTGCGGAAGATGAACAGGAATAGCGAGAACCAATGAGAGGCTAGCTGGAGGTGTCTGGACGGGCAAATTTAACTCTCATTTCCCACCAGGAAGAGGAATAACCAAAGGCTCAGCGTGCCGTGCCGGAACCAGATTAGGGCCTGAAGCCATCCTGCGGTGTTGCGGCCAGCTCAAAAGAAAGCGAGTTGAAGAAAGGAGCTCAGGGGCACTGTAATTCACAAACCTGCAGAGTTATAAATGACAGCTATCGTCCAAAATAGACTGAAGTAAGGCTGCCAAGAGGACTTGAAAGCGGGGCAGAATTGCAGGAAACCGATTTCAGGAGGTAGACTGGAATTGCATTGAAAGCATAGGAAAAGAGGCAGAACGTCCACAATGATGCACTTGGCCAAAAGGGCGTATGCGTTTTTTCCTGAATATATTCAGGAAAAACGCATACGCCCTTTTTGGCCAACCAAGCAAGCTTGCAAAGGAAATCTGCACTACAATGAAGTCTCACTTCCCCCCGGTCAAAAGGGCCATCTGAAAAAAGTGTAAAATCCAGAAAGGCAGGACAGGCCATGGAGAACTGGGAGCCTTGTTATGCTGATGGGCGGGATGTAAATTGCCAACAACACTCCGGAGAAGTGTATGGTGTTTCCTGAAACATCTAAAAAACAAAGCAACAGAACCTAGGGCACTTCCACTTATGGTCCTATAGCTTAGGGAAATTAAAATCAAAAAGACACAGCCACCCCAAAGTTTGGAACGGCTCTGTTTACAAGAACCTCGTTTACAGTACAAGTTCAACATCGCAGAAAGTGAAAAATGGATAAAGAAGTTGTGGTATTTACTTACAAAGCAATATCACTCAGCAATGAAATCTATGTCATCAGGCCCTTAGCAGCACAATGAGTGGATTCAGGTATGATGATTCTAACTGAAATAAGTCACACAGAAAAAGAAACATCATAAGATATCAGTAATACACGGAATGTAAACTTGGCTACACAGGAACTGAATTACAGAACAGAACAGGGTCTCAAATTTAGAAAACCAACTTATGCTTGCTTAAGGGTAAAGGTGAGTTGGGGTGCTGCATAAAACCAGAGATTGAAATGAGCACAGATAAAGTTCCTTAAGCCAAATATGGAATAGACAAGAGCTACTCCTTGCTCAACGAAATGGACTCAACACCGCATATTAAATGCCTAAGAATGTACCTGACTAGTAAGTATCTTAAAACCTATGGATTGCTATGTCTCCGAAAGAGAATCAAGCATGTGTACAGGGGCATAAACGCAGCAGTGATAGGATTGGAGAGGTTCGGTGAGCAAATGAAGACCCTTTGAAGTCATATTGCATGGTACCCATTCCACGGGTTTCAACTACCCAGGTTTTAGGTATTCTTCCTTCAGCTAAAACATGCATGTGGAACCCAGAGTATGATCAACCATGTGATCGGGAGACGTGTTCAAATATGTCTCAGTTTTCCTCCCCTGGTACTCGGGTGCAACATTCCAGACGCTTTACTAACACTCTCCCCACTTGGAGAGTCAGTCCCTTTAACCTCCTGTTTGGCCCAGTTTGCAATTTCTGCGGAAGATGAACAGGAATAGCGAGAACCAATGAGAGACTAGCTGGAGGTGTCTGGACGGGCAAATTTAACTCTCATTTCCCACCAGGAAGAGGAATTAACCAAAGGCTCAGCGTGCCGTGCCGGAACCAGATTAGGGCCTGAAGCCATCCTGCGGTGTTGCGGCCAGCTCACAAGAAAGCGAGTTGAAGAAAGGAGCTCAGGGGCACTGTAATTCACAAACCTGCAGAGTTATAAATGACAGCTATCGTCCAAAAATAGACTGAAGTAAGGCTGCCAAGAGGACTTGAAAGCGGGGCAGAATTGCAGGAAACCGATTTCAGGAGGTAGACTGGAATTGCATTGAAAGCATAGGAAAAGAGGCAGAACGTCCACAATGATGCACTTGGCCAAAAGGGCGTATGCGTTTTTTCCTGAATATATTCAGGAAAAAACGCATACGCCCTTTTTGGCCAACCAAGCAAGCTTGCAAAGGAAATCTGCACTACAATGAAGTCTCACTTCCCCCGGTCAAAAGGGCCATCTGAAAAAAGTGTAAAATCCAGAAAGGCAGGACAGGCCATGGAGAACTGGGAGCCTTGTTATGCTGATGGGCGGGATGTAAATTGCCAACAACACTCGGGAGAAGTGTATGGTGTTTCCTGAAACATCTAAAAAACAAAGCAACAGAGCCTAGGGCACTTCCACTTATGGTCCTATAGCTTAGGGAAATTAAAATCAAAAAGACACAGCCACCCCAAAGTTTGGAACGGCTCTGTTTACAAGAACCTCGTTTACAGTACAAGTTCAACATCGCAGAAAGTGAAAAATGGATAAAGAAGTTGTGGTATTTACTTACAAAGCAATATCACTCAGCAATGAAATCTATGTCATCAGGCCCTTAGCAGCACAATGAGTGGATTCAGGTATGATGATTCTAACTGAAATAAGTCACACAGAAAAAGAAACATCATAAGATATCAGTAATACACGGAATGTAAACTTGGCTACACAGGAACTGAATTACAGAACAGAACAGGGTCTCAAATTTAGAAAACCAACTTATGCTTGCTTAAGGGAAAGGTGAGTTGGGGTGCTGCATAAAACCAGAGATTGAAATGAGCACAGATAAAGTTCCTTAAGCCAAATATGGAATAGACAAGAGCTACTCCTTGCTCAACGAAATGGACTCAACACCGCATATTAAACGCCTAAGAATGTACCTGACTAGTAAGTATCTTAAAACCTATGGATTGCTATGTCTCCGAAAGAGAATCAAGCATGTGTACAGGGGCATAAACGCAGCAGTGATAGGATTGGAGAGGTTCGGTGAGCAAATGAAGACCCTTTGAAGTCATATTGCATGGTACCCATTCCACGGGTTTCAACTACCCAGGTTTAAGGTATTCTTCCTTCAGCTAAAACATGCATGTGGAACCCAGAGTATGATCAACCATGTGATCGGGAGACGTGTTCAAATATGTCTCAGTTTTCCTCCCCTGGTACTCGGGTGCAACATTCCAGACGCTTTACTAACACTCTCCCCACTTGGAGAGTCAGCCCTTTAACCTCCTGTTTGGCCCAGTTTGCAATTTCTGCGGAAGATGAACAGGAATAGCGAGAACCAATGAGAGACTAGCTGGAGGTGTCTGGACGGGCAAATTTAACTCTCATTTCCCACCAGGAAGAGGAATTAACCAAAGGCTCAGCGTGCCGTGCCGGAACCAGATTAGGGCCTGAAGCCATCCTGCGGTGTTGCGGCCAGCTCACAAGAAAGCGAGTTGAAGAAAGGAGCTCAGGGGCACTGTAATTCACAAACCTGCAGAGTTATAAATGACAGCTATCGTCCAAAAATAGACTGAAGTAAGGCTGCCAAGAGGACTTGAAAGCGGGGCAGAATTGCAGGAAACCGATTTCAGGAGGTAGACTGGAATTGCATTGAAAGCATAGGAAAAGAGGCAGAACGTCCACAATGATGCACTTGGCCAAAAAGGGCGTATGCGTTTTTTCCTGAATATATTCAGGAAAAAACGCATACGCCCTTTTTGGCCAACCAAGCAAGCTTGCAAAGGAAATCTGCACTACAATGAAGTCTCACTTCCCCCCGGTCAAAAGGGCCATCTGAAAAAAGTGTAAAATCCAGAAAGGCAGGACAGGCCATGGAGAACTGGGAGCCTTGTTATGCTGATGGGCGGGATGTAAATTGCCAACAGACACTCGGGAGAAGTGTATGGTGTTTCCTGAAACATCTAAAAAACAAAGCAACAGAGCCTAGGGCACTTCCACTTATGGTCCTATAGCTTAGGGAAATTAAAATCAAAAAGACACAGCCACCCCAAAGTTTGGGACGCCTCTGTTTACAAGAACCTCATTTCCAGTACAAGTTCAACATCGCAAAAAGTGAAAAATGGATAAAGAAGTTGTGGTATTTACTTACAAAGCAATATCACTCAGCAATGAAATCTATGTCATCAGGCCCTTAGCAGCACAATGAGTGGATTCAGGTATGATGATTCTAACTGAAATAAGTCACACAGAAAAAGAAACATCATAAGATATCAGTAATACACGGAATGTAAACTTGGCTACACAGGAACTGAATTACAGAACAGAACAGGGTCTCAAATTTAGAAAACCAACTTATGCTTGCTTAAGGGTAAAGGTGAGTTGGGGTGCTGCATAAAACCAGAGATTGAAATGAGCACAGATAAAGTTCCTTAAGCCAAATATGGAATAGACAAGAGCTACTCCTTGCTCAACGAAATGGACTCAACACCGCATATTAAACGCCTAAGAATGTACCTGACTAGTAAGTATCTTAAAACCTATGGATTGCTATGTCTCCGAAAGAGAATCAAGCATGTGTACAGGGGCATAAACGCAGCAGTGATAGGATTGGAGAGGTTCGGTGAGCAAATGAAGACCCTTTGAAGTCATATTGCATGGTACCCATTCCACGGGTTTCAACTACCCAGGTTTAAGGTATTCTTCCTTCAGCTAAAACATGCATGTGGAACCTAGAGTATGATCAACCATGTGATCGGGAGACGTGTTCAAATATGTCTCAGTTTTCCTCCCCTGGTACTCGGGTGCAACATTCCAGACGCTTTACTAACACTCTCCCGACTTGGAGAGTCAGTCCCTTTAACCTCCTGTTTGGCCCAGTTTGCAATTTCTGCGGAAGATGAACAGGAATAGCGAGAACCAATGAGAGACTAGCTGGAGGTGTCTGGACGGGCAAATTTAACTCTCATTTCCCACCAGGAAGAGGAATTAACCAAAGGCTCAGCGTGCCGTGCCGGAACCAGATTAGGGCCTGAAGCCATCCTGCGGTGTTGCGGCCAGCTCACAAGAAAGCGAGTTGAAGAAAGGAGCTCAGGGGCACTGTAATTCACAAACCTGCAGAGTTATAAATGACAGCTATCGTCCAAAAATAGACTGAAGTAAGGCTGCCAAGAGGACTTGAAAGCGGGGCAGAATTGCAGGAAACCGATTTCAGGAGGTAGACTGGAATTGCATTGAAAGCATAGGAAAAGAGGCAGAACGTCCACAATGATGCACTTGGCCAAAAAGGGCGTATGCGTTTTTTCCTGAATATATTCAGGAAAAAACGCATACGCCCTTTTTGGCCAACCAAGCAAGCTTGCAAAGGAAATCTGCACTACAATGAAGTCTCACTTCCCCCCGGTCAAAAGGGCCATCTGAAAAAAGTGTAAAATCCAGAAAGGCAGGACAGGCCATGGAGAACTGGGAGCCTTGTTATGCTGATGGGCGGGATGTAAATTGCCAACAGACACTCGGGAGAAGTGTATGGTGTTTCCTGAAACATCTAAAAAACAAAGCAACAGAGCCTAGGGCACTTCCACTTATGGTCCTATAGCTTAGGGAAATTAAAATCAAAAAGACACAGCCACCCCAAAGTTTGGACGCTCTGTTTACAAGAACCTCGTTTACAGTACAAGTTCAACATCGCAGAAAGTGAAAAATGGATAAAGAAGTTGTGGTATTTACTTACAAAGCAATATCACTCAGCAATGAAATCTGTGTCATCAGGCCCTTAGCAGCACAATGAGTGGATTCAGGTATGATGATTCTAACTGAAATAAGTCACACAGAAAAAGAAACATCATAAGATATCAGTAATACACGGAATGTAAACTTGGCTACACAGGAACTGAATTACAGAACAGAACAGGGTCTCAAATTTAGAAAACCAACTTATGCTTGCTTAAGGGGAAAGGTGAGTTGGGGTGCTGCATAAAACCAGAGATTGAAATGAGCACAGATAAAGTTCCTTAAGCCAAATATGGAATAGACAAGAGCTACTCCTTGCTCAACGAAATGGACTCAACACCGCATATTAAACGCCTAAGAATGTACCTGACTAGTAAGTATCTTAAAACCTATGGATTGCTATGTCTCCGAAAGAGAATCAAGCATGTGTACAGGGGCATAAACGCAGCAGTGATAGGATTGGAGAGGTTCGGTGAGCAAATGAAGACCCTTTGAAGTCATATTGCATGGTACCCATTCCACGGGTTTCAACTACCCAGGTTTTAGGTATTCTTCCTTCAGCTAAAACATGCATGTGGAACCCAGAGTATGATCAACCATGTGATCGGGAGACGTGTTCAAATATGTCTCAGTTTTCCTCCCCTGGTACTCGGGTGCAACATTCCAGACGCTTTACTAACACTCTCCCCACTTGGAGAGTCAGTCCCTTTAACCTCCTGTTTGGCCCAGTTTGCAATTTCTGCGGAAGATGAACAGGAATAGCGAGAACCAATGAGAGACTAGCTGGAGGTGTCTGGACGGGCAAATTTAACTCTCATTTCCCACCAGGAAGAGGAATTAACCAAAGGCTCAGCGTGCCGTGCCGGAACCAGATTAGGGCCTGAAGCCATCCTGCGGTGTTGCGGCCAGGCTCACAAGAAAGCGAGTTGAAGAAAGGAGCTCAGGGGCACTGTAATTCACAAACCTGCAGAGTTATAAATGACAGCTATCGTCCAAAAATAGACTGAAGTAAGGCTGCCAAGAGGACTTGAAAGCGGGGCAGAATTGCAGGAAACCGATTTCAGGAGGTAGACTGGAATTGCATTGAAAGCATAGGAAAAGAGGCAGAACGTCCACAATGATGCACTTGGCCAAAAAGGGCGTATGCGTTTTTTACTGAATATATTCAGGAAAAAACGCATACGCCCTTTTTGGCCAACCAAGCAAGCTTGCAAAGGAAATCTGCACTACAATGAAGTCTCACTTCCCCCCGGTCAAAAGGGCCATCTGAAAAAAGTGTAAAATCCAGAAAGGCAGGACAGGCCATGGAGAACTGGGAGCCTTGTTATGCTGATGGGCGGGATGTAAATTGCCAACAGACACTCGGGAGAAGTGTATGGTGTTTCCTGAAACATCTAAAAAACAAAGCAACAGAGCCTAGGGCACTTCCACTTATGGTCCTATAGCTTAGGGAAATTAAAATCAAAAAGACACAGCCACCCCAAAGTTTGGAACGCCTCTGTTTACAAGAACCTCGTTTACAGTACAAGTTCAACATCGCAGAAAGTGAAAAATGGATAAAGAAGTTGTGGTATTTACTTACAAAGCAATATCACTCAGCAATGAAATCTATGTCATCAGGCCCTTAGCAGCACAATGAGTGGATTCAGGTATGATGATTCTAACTGAAATAAGTCACACAGAAAAAGAAACATCATAAGATATCAGTAATACACGGAATGTAAACTTGGCTACACAGGAACTGAATTACAGAACAGAACAGGGTCTCAAATTTAGAAAACCAACTTATGCTTGCTTAAGGGGAAAGGTGAGTTGGGGTGCTGCATAAAACCAGAGATTGAAATGAGCACAGATAAAGTTCCTTAAGCCAAATATGGAATAGACAAGAGCTACTCCTTGCTCAACGAAATGGACTCAACACCCCATATTAAACGCCTAAGAATGTACCTGACTAGTAAGTATCTTAAAACCTATGGATTGCTATGTCTCCGAAAGAGAATCAAGCATGTGTACAGGGGCATAAACGCAGCAGTGATAGGATTGGAGAGGTTCGGTGAGCAAATGAAGACCCTTTGAAGTCATATTGCATGGTACCCATTCCACGGGTTTCAACTACCCAGGTTTAAGGTATTCTTCCTTCAGCTAAAACATGCATGTGGAACCTAGAGTATGATCAACCATGTGATCGGGAGACGTGTTCAAATATGTCTCAGTTTTCCTCCCCTGGTACTCGGGTGCAACATTCCAGACGCTTTACTAACACTCTCCCCACTTGGAGAGTCAGTCCCTTTAACCTCCTGTTTGGCCCAGTTTGCAATTTCTGCGGAAGATGAACAGGAATAGCGAGAACCAATGAGAGACTAGCTGGAGGTGTCTGGACGGGCAAATTTAACTCTCATTTCCCACCAGGAAGAGGAATTAACCAAAGGCTCAGCGTGCCGTGCCGGAACCAGATTAGGGCCTGAAGCCATCCTGCGGTGTTGCGGCCAGGTCACAAGAAAGCGAGTTGAAGAAAGGAGCTCAGGGGCACTGTAATTCACAAACCTGCAGAGTTATAAATGACAGCTATCGTCCAAAAATAGACTGAAGTAAGGCTGCCAAGAGGACTTGAAAGCGGGGCAGAATTGCAGGAAACCGATTTCAGGAGGTAGACTGGAATTGCATTGAAAGCATAGGAAAAGAGGCAGAACGTCCACAATGATGCACTTGGCCAAAAAGGGCGTATGCGTTTTTTCCTGAATATATTCAGGAAAAAACGCATACGCCCTTTTTGGCCAACCAAGCAAGCTTGCAAAGGAAATCTGCACTCCAATGAAGTCTCACTTCCCCCCGGTCAAAAGGGCCATCTGAAAAAAGTGTAAAATCCAGAAAGGCAGGACAGGCCATGGAGAACTGGGAGCCTTGTTATGCTGATGGGCGGGATGTAAATTGCCAACAGACACTCGGGAGAAGTGTATGGTGTTTCCTGAAACATCTAAAAAACAAAGCAACAGAGCCTAGGGCACTTCCACTTATGGTCCTATAGCTTAGGGAAATTAAAATCAAAAAGACACAGCCACCCCAAAGTTTGGAACGGCTCTGTTTACAAGAACCTCGTTTACAGTACAAGTTCAACATCGCAGAAAGTGAAAAATGGATAAAGAAGTTGTGGTATTTACTTACAAAGCAATATCACTCAGCAATGAAATCTATGTCATCAGGCCCTTAGCAGCACAATGAGTGGATTCAGGTATGATGATTCTAACTGAAATAAGTCACACAGAAAAAGAAACATCATAAGATATCAGTAATACACGGAATGTAAACTTGGCTACACAGGAACTGAATTACAGAACAGAACAGGGTCTCAAATTTAGAAAACCAACTTATGCTTGCTTAAGGGTAAAGGTGAGTTGGGGTGCTGCATAAAACCAGAGATTGAAATGAGCACAGATAAAGTTCCTTAAGCCAAATATGGAATAGACAAGAGCTACTCCTTGCTCAACGAAATGGACTCAACACCGCATATTAAACGCCTAAGAATGTACCTGACTAGTAAGTATCTTAAAACCTATGGATTGCTATGTCTCCGAAAGAGAATCAAGCATGTGTACAGGGGCATAAACGCAGCAGTGATAGGATTGGAGAGGTTCGGTGAGCAAATGAAGACCCTTTGAAGTCATATTGCATGGTACCCATTCCACGGGTTTCAACTACCCAGGTTTAAGGTATTCTTCCTTCAGCTAAAACATGCATGTGGAACCTAGAGTATGATCAACCATGTGATCGGGAGACGTGTTCAAATATGTCTCAGTTTTCCTCCCCTGGTACTCGGGTGCAACATTCCAGACGCTTTACTAACACTCTCCCCACTTGGAGAGTCAGCCCTTTAACCTCCTGTTTGGCCCAGTTTGCAATTTCTGCGGAAGATGAACAGGAATAGCGAGAACCAATGAGAGACTAGCTGGAGGTGTCTGGACGGGCAAATTTAACTCTCATTTCCCACCAGGAAGAGGAATTAACCAAAGGCTCAGCGTGCCGTGCCGGAACCAGATTAGGGCCTGAAGCCATCCTGCGGTGTTGCGGCCAGCTCACAAGAAAGCGAGTTGAAGAAAGGAGCTCAGGGGCACTGTAATTCACAAACCTGCAGAGTTATAAATGACAGCTATCGTCCAAAAATAGACTGAAGTAAGGCTGCCAAGAGGACTTGAAAGCGGGGCAGAATTGCAGGAAACCGATTTCAGGAGGTAGACTGGAATTGCATTGAAAGCATAGGAAAAGAGGCAGAACGTCCACAATGATGCACTTGGCCAAAAAGGGCGTATGCGTTTTTTCCTGAATATATTCAGGAAAAAACGCATACGCCCTTTTTGGCCAACCAAGCAAGCTTGCAAAGGAAATCTGCACTACAATGAAGTCTCACTTCCCCCGGTCAAAAGGGCCATCTGAAAAAAGTGTAAAATCCAGAAAGGCAGGACAGGCCATGGAGAACTGGGAGCCTTGTTATGCTGATGGGCGGGATGTAAATTGCCAACAGACACTCGGGAGAAGTGTATGGTGTTTCCTGAAACATCTAAAAAACAAAGCAACAGAGCCTAGGGCACTTCCACTTATGGTCCTATAGCTTAGGGAAATTAAAATCAAAAAGACACAGCCACCCCAAAGTTTGGACGGCTCTGTTTACAAGAACCTCGTTTACAGTACAAGTTCAACATCGCAGAAAGTGAAAAATGGATAAAGAAGTTGTGGTATTTACTTACAAAGCAATATCACTCAGCAATGAAATCTATGTCATCAGGCCCTTAGCAGCACAATGAGTGGATTCAGGTATGATGATTCTAACTGAAATAAGTCACACAGAAAAAGAAACATCATAAGATATCAGTAATACACGGAATGTAAACTTGGCTACACAGGAACTGAATTACAGAACAGAACAGGGTCTCAAATTTAGAAAACCAACTTATGCTTGCTTAAGGGAAAGGTGAGTTGGGGTGCTGCATAAAACCAGAGATTGAAATGAGCACAGATAAAGTTCCTTAAGCCAAATATGGAATAGACAAGAGCTACTCCTTGCTCAACGAAATGGACTCAACACCGCATATTAAACGCCTAAGAATGTACCTGACTAGTAAGTATCTTAAAACCTATGGATTGCTATGTCTCCGAAAGAGAATCAAGCGTGTGTACAGGGGCATAAACGCAGCAGTGATAGGATTGGAGAGGTTCGGTGAGCAAATGAAGACCCTTTGAAGTCATATTGCATGGTACCCATTCCACGGGTTTCAACTACCCAGGTTTAAGGTATTCTTCCTTCAGCTAAAACATGCATGTGGAACCCAGAGTATGATCAACCGTGTGATCGGGAGACGTGTTCAAATATGTCTCAGTTTTCCTCCCCTGGTACTCGGGTGCAACATTCCAGACGCTTTACTAACACTCTCCCCACTTGGAGAGTCAGTCGCCTTTAACCTCCTGTTTGGCCCAGTTTGCAATTTCTGCGGAAGATGAACAGGAATAGCGAGAACCAATGAGAGACTAGCTGGAGGTGTCTGGACGGGCAAATTTAACTCTCATTTCCCACCAGGAAGAGGAAATAACCAAAGGCTCAGCGTGCCGTGCCGGAACCAGATTAGGGCCTGAAGCCATCCTGCGGTGTTGCGGCCAGCTCACAAGAAAGCGAGTTGAAGAAAGGAGCTCAGGGGCACTGTAATTCACAAACCTGCAGAGTTATAAATGACAGCTATCGTCCAAAAATAGACTGAAGTAAGGCTGCCAAGAGGACTTGAAAGCGGGGCAGAATTGCAGGAAACCGATTTCAGGAGGTAGACTGGAATTGCATTGAAAGCATAGGAAAAGAGGCAGAACGTCCACAATGATGCACTTGGCCAAAAAGGGCGTATGCGTTTTTTCCTGAATATATTCAGGAAAAAACGCATACGCCCTTTTTGGCCAACCAAGCAAGCTTGCAAAGGAAATCTGCACTACAATGAAGTCTCACTTCCCCCCGGTCAAAAGGGCCATCTGAAAAATGTGTAAAATCCAGAAAGGCAGGACAGGCCATGGAGAACTGGGAGCCTTGTTATGCTGATGGGCGGGATGTAAATTGCCAACAGACACTCGGGAGAAGTGTATGGTGTTTCCTGAAACATCTAAAAAACAAAGCAACAGAGCCTAGGGCACTTCCACTTATGGTCCTATAGCTTAGGGAAATTAAAATCAAAAAGACACAGCCACCCCAAAGTTTGGGACGCCTCTGTTTACAAGAACCTCGTTTACAGTACAAGTTCAACATCGCAGAAAGTGAAAAATGGATAAAGAAGTTGTGGTATTTACTTACAAAGCAATATCACTCAGCAATGAAATCTATGTCATCAGGCCCTTAGCAGCACAATGAGTGGATTCAGGTATGATGATTCTAACTGAAATAAGTCACACAGAAAAAGAAACATCATAAGATATCAGTAATACACGGAATGTAAACTTGGCTACACAGGAACTGAATTACAGAACAGAACAGGGTCTCAAATTTAGAAAACCAACTTATGCTTGCTTAAGGGGAAAGGTGAGTTGGGGTGCTGCATAAAACCAGAGATTGAAATGAGCACAGATAAAGTTCCTTAAGCCAAATATGGAATAGACAAGAGCTACTCCTTGCTCAACGAAATGGACTCAACACCGCATATTAAACGCCTAAGAATGTACCTGACTAGTAAGTATCTTAAAACCTATGGATTGCTATGTCTCCGAAAGAGAATCAAGCATGTGTACAGGGGCATAAACGCAGCAGTGATAGGATTGGAGAGGTTCGGTGAGCAAATGAAGACCCTTTGAAGTCATATTGCATGGTACCCATTCCACGGGTTTCAACTACCCAGGTTTAAGGTATTCTTCCTTCAGCTAAAACATGCATGTGGAACCTAGAGTATGATCAACCATGTGAACGGGAGACGTGTTCAAATATGTCTCAGTTTTCCTCCCCTGGTACTCGGGTGCAACATTCCAGACGCTTTACTAACACTCTCCCCACTTGGAGAGTCAGTCCCTTTAACCTCCTGTTTGGCCCAGTTTGCAATTTCTGCGGAAGATGAACAGGAATAGCGAGAACCAATGAGAGACTAGCTGGAGGTGTCTGGACGGGCAAATTTAACTCTCATTTCCCACCAGGAAGAGGAATTAACCAAAGGCTCAGCGTGCCGTGCCGGAACCAGATTAGGGCCTGAAGCCATCCTGCGGTGTTGCGGCCAGCTCACAAGAAAGCGAGTTGAAGAAAGGAGCTCAGGGGCACTGTAATTCACAAACCTGCAGAGTTATAAATGACAGCTATCGTCCAAAAATAGACTGAAGTAAGGCTGCCAAGAGGACTTGAAAGCGGGGCAGAATTGCAGGAAACCGATTTCAGGAGGTAGACTGGAATTGCATTGAAAGCATAGGAAAAGAGGCAGAACGTCCACAATGATGCACTTGGCCAAAAAGGGCGTATGCGTTTTTTCCTGAATATATTCAGGAAAAAACGCATACGCCCTTTTTGGCCAACCAAGCAAACTTGCAAAGGAAATCTGCACTACAATGAAGTCTCACTTCCCCCCGGTCAAAAGGGCCATCTGAAAAAAGTGTAAAATCCAGAAAGGCAGGACAGGCCATGGAGAACTGGGAGCCTTGTTATGCTGATGGGCGGGATGTAAATTGCCAACAGACACTCGGGAGAAGTGTATGGTGTTTCCTGAAACATCTAAAAAACAAAGCAACAGAGCCTAGGGCACTTCCACTTATGGTCCTATAGCTTAGGGAAATTAAAATCAAAAAGACACAGCCACCCCAAAGTTTGGAATGGCTCTGTTTACAAGAACCTCGTTTACAGTACAAGTTCAACATCGCAGAAAGTGAAAAATGGATAAAGAAGTTGTGGTATTTACTTACAAAGCAATATCACTCAGCAATGAAATCTATGTCATCAGGCCCTTAGCAGCACAATGAGTGGATTCAGGTATGATGATTCTAACTGAAATAAGTCACACAGAAAAAGAAACATCATAAGATATCAGTAATACACGGAATGTAAACTTGGCTACACAGGAACTGAATTACAGAACAGAACAGGGTCTCAAATTTAGAAAACCAACTTATGCTTGCTTAAGGGAAAGGTGAGTTGGGGTGCTGCATAAAACCAGAGATTGAAATGAGCACAGATAAAGTTCCTTAAGCCAAATATGGAATAGACAAGAGCTACTCCTTGCTCAACGAAATGGACTCAACACCGCATATTAAACGCCTAAGAATGTACCTGACTAGTAAGTATCTTAAAACCTATGGATTGCTATGTCTCCGAAAGAGAATCAAGCATGTGTACAGGGGCATAAACGCAGCAGTGATAGGATTGGAGAGGTTCGGTGAGCAAATGAAGACCCTTTGAAGTCATATTGCATGGTACCCATTCCACGGGTTTCAACTCCCAGGTTTAAGGTATTCTTCCTTCAGCTAAAACATGCATGTGGAACCCAGAGTATGATCAACCATGTGAACGGGAGACGTGTTCAAATATGTCTCAGTTTTCCTCCCCTGGTACTCGGGTGCAACATTCCAGACGCTTTACTAACACTCTCCCCACTTGGAGAGTCAGTCCCTTTAACCTCCTGTTTGGCCCAGTTTGCAATTTCTGCGGAAGATGAACAGGAATAGCGAGAACCAATGAGAGACTAGCTGGAGGTGTCTGGACGGGCAAATTTAACTCTCATTTCCCACCAGGAAGAGGAATTAACCAAAGGCTCAGCGTGCCGTGCCGGAACCAGATTAGGGCCTGAAGCCATCCTGCGGTGTTGCGGCCAGCTCAAAAGAAAGCGAGTTGAAGAAAGGAGCTCAGGGGCACTGTAATTCACAAACCTGCAGAGTTATAAATGACAGCTATCGTCCAAAATAGACTGAAGTAAGGCTGCCAAGAGGACTTGAAAGCGGGGCAGAATTGCAGGAAACCGATTTCAGGAGGTAGACTGGAATTGCATTGAAAGCATAGGAAAAGAGGCAGAACGTCCACAATGATGCACTTGGCCAAAAAGGGCGTATGCGTTTTTTCCTGAATATATTCAGGAAAAAACGCATACGCCCTTTTTGGCCAACCAAGCAAGCTTGCAAAGGAAATCTGCACTACAATGAAGTCTCACTTCCCCCGGTCAAAAGGGCCATCTGAAAAAAGTGTAAAATCCAGAAAGGCAGGACAGGCCATGGAGAACTGGGAGCCTTGTTATGCTGATGGGCGGGATGTAAATTGCCAACAACACTCGGGAGAAGTGTATGGTGTTTCCTGAAACATCTAAAAAACAAAGCAACAGAGCCTAGGGCACTTCCACTTATGGTCCTATAGCTTAGGGAAATTAAAATCAAAAAGACACAGCCACCCCAAAGTTTGGAACGGCTCTGTTTACAAGAACCTCGTTTACAGTACAAGTTCAACATCGCAGAAAGTGAAAAATGGATAAAGAAGTTGTGGTATTTACTTACAAAGCAATATCACTCAGCAATGAAATCTATGTCATCAGGCCCTTAGCAGCACAATGAGTGGATTCAGGTATGATGATTCTAACTGAAATAAGTCACACAGAAAAAGAAACATCATAAGATATCAGTAATACACGGAATGTAAACTTGGCTACACAGGAACTGAATTACAGAACAGAACAGGGTCTCAAATTTAGAAAACCAACTTATGCTTGCTTAAGGGAAAGGTGAGTTGGGGTGCTGCATAAAACCAGAGATTGAAATGAGCACAGATAAAGTTCCTTAAGCCAAATATGGAATAGACAAGAGCTACTCCTTGCTCAACGAAATGGACTCAACACCGCATATTAAACGCCTAAGAATGTACCTGACTAGTAAGTATCTTAAAACCTATGGATTGCTATGTCTCCGAAAGAGAATCAAGCATGTGTACAGGGGCATAAACGCAGCAGTGATAGGATTGGAGAGGTTCGGTGAGCAAATGAAGACCCTTTGAAGTCATATTGCATGGTACCCATTCCACGGGTTTCAACTACCCAGGTTTAAGGTATTCTTCCTTCAGCTAAAACATGCATGTGGAACCCAGAGTATGATCAACCATGTGATCGGGAGACGTGTTCAAATATGTCTCAGTTTTCCTACCCTGGTACTCGGGTGCAACATTCCAGACGCTTTACTAACACTCTCCCCACTTGGAGAGTCAGCGCCTTTAACCTCCTGTTTGGCCCAGTTTGCAATTTCTGCGGAAGATGAACAGGAATAGCGAGAACCAATGAGAGACTAGCTGGAGGTGTCTGGACGGGCAAATTTAACTCTCATTTCCCACCAGGAAGAGGAATTAACCAAAGGCTCAGCGTGCCGTGCCGGAACCAGATTAGGGCCTGAAGCCATCCTGCGGTGTTGCGGCCAGCTCACAAGAAAGCGAGTTGAAGAAAGGAGCTCAGGGGCACTGTAATTCACAAACCTGCAGAGTTATAAATGACAGCTATCGTCCAAAAATAGACTGAAGTAAGGCTGCCAAGAGGACTTGAAAGCGGGGCAGAATTGCAGGAAACCGATTTCAGGAGGTAGACTGGAATTGCATTGAAAGCATAGGAAAAGAGGCAGAACGTCCACAATGATGCACTTGGCCAAAAAGGGCGTATGCGTTTTTTCCTGAATATATTCAGGAAAAAACGCATACGCCCTTTTTGGCCAACCAAGCAAGCTTGCAAAGGAAATCTGCACTACAATGAAGTCTCACTTCCCCCGGTCAAAAGGGCCATCTGAAAAAAGTGTAAAATCCAGAAAGGCAGGACAGGCCATGGAGAACTGGGAGCCTTGTTATGCTGATGGGCGGGATGTAAATTGCCAACAGACACTCGGGAGAAGTGTATGGTGTTTCCTGAAACATCTAAAAAACAAAGCAACAGAACCTAGGGCACTTCCACTTATGGTCCTATAGCTTAGGGAAATTAAAATCAAAAAGACACAGCCACCCCAAAGTTTGGGACGCCTCTGTTTACAAGAACCTCGTTTACAGTACAAGTTCAACATCGCAGAAAGTGAAAAATGGATAAAGAAGTTGTGGTATTTACTTACAAAGCAATATCACTCAGCAATGAAATCTATGTCATCAGGCCCTTAGCAGCACAATGAGTGGATTCAGGTATGATGATTCTAACTGAAATAAGTCACACAGAAAAAGAAACATCATAAGATATCAGTAATACACGGAATGTAAACTTGGCTACACAGGAACTGAATTACAGAACAGAACAGGGTCTCAAATTTAGAAAACCAACTTATGCTTGCTTAAGGGAAAGGTGAGTTGGGGTGCTGCATAAAACCAGAGATTGAAATGAGCACAGATAAAGTTCCTTAAGCCAAATATGGAATAGACAAGAGCTACTCCTTGCTCAACGAAATGGACTCAACACCGCATATTAAACGCCTAAGAATGTACCTGACTAGTAAGTATCTTAAAACCTATGGATTGCTATGTCTCCGAAAGAGAATCAAGCATGTGTACAGGGGCATAAACGCAGCAGTGATAGGATTGGAGAGGTTCGGTGAGCAAATGAAGACCCTTTGAAGTCATATTGCATGGTACCCATTCCACGGGTTTCAACTCCCAGGTTTAAGGTATTCTTCCTTCAGCTAAAACATGCATGTGGAACCCAGAGTATGATCAACCATGTGATCGGGAGACGTGTTCAAATATGTCTCAGTTTTCCTCCCCTGGTACTCGGGTGCAACATTCCAGACGCTTTACTAACACTCTCCCACTTGGAGAGTCAGTCGCCTTTAACCTCCTGTTTGGCCCAGTTTGCAATTTCTGCGGAAGATGAACAGGAATAGCGAGAACCAATGAGAGACTAGCTGGAGGTGTCTGGACGGGCAAATTTAACTCTCATTTCCCACCAGGAAGAGGAAATAACCAAAGGCTCAGCGTGCCGTGCCGGAACCAGATTAGGGCCTGAAGCCATCCTGCGGTGTTGCGGCCAGGTCACAAGAAAGCGAGTTGAAGAAAGGAGCTCAGGGGCACTGTAATTCACAAACCTGCAGAGTTATAAATGACAGCTATCGTCCAAAATATACTGAAGTAAGGCTGCCAAGAGGACTTGAAAGCGGGGCAGAATTGCAGGAAACCGATTTCAGGAGGTAGACTGGAATTGCATTGAAAGCATAGGAAAAGAGGCAGAACGTCCACAATGATGCACTTGGCCAAAAAGGGCGTATGCGTTTTTTCCTGAATATATTCAGGAAAAAACGCATACGCCCTTTTTGGCCAACCAAGCAAGCTTGCAAAGGAAATCTGCACTACAATGAAGTCTCACTTCCCCCCGGTCAAAAGGGCCATCTGAAAAAAGTGTAAAATCCAGAAAGGCAGGACAGGCCATGGAGAACTGGGAGCCTTGTTATGCTGATGGGCGGGATGTAAATTGCCAACAGACACTCGGAGAAGTGTATGGTGTTTCCTGAAACATCTAAAAAACAAAGCAACAGAGCCTAGGGCACTTCCACTTATGGTCCTATAGCTTAGGGAAATTAAAATCAAAAAGACACAGCCACCCCAAAGTTTGGACGGCTCTGTTTACAAGAACCTCGTTTACAGTACAAGTTCAACATCGCAGAAAGTGAAAAATGGATAAAGAAGTTGTGGTATTTACTTACAAAGCAATATCACTCAGCAATGAAATCTATGTCATCAGGCCCTTAGCAGCACAATGAGTGGATTCAGGTATGATGATTCTAACTGAAATAAGTCACACAGAAAAAGAAACATCATAAGATATCAGTAATACACGGAATGTAAACTTGGCTACACAGGAACTGAATTACAGAACAGAACAGGGTCTCAAATTTAGAAAACCAACTTATGCTTGCTTAAGGGTAAAGGTGAGTTGGGGTGCTGCATAAAACCAGAGATTGAAATGAGCACAGATAAAGTTCCTTAAGCCAAATATGGAATAGACAAGAGCTACTCCTTGCTCAACGAAATGGACTCAACACCGCATATTAAACGCCTAAGAATGTACCTGACTAGTAAGTATCTTAAAACCTATGGATTGCTATGTCTCCAAAAGAGAATCAAGCATGTGTACAGGGGCATAAACGCAGCAGTGATAGGATTGGAGAGGTTCGGTGAGCAAATGAAGACCCTTTGAAGTCATATTGCATGGTACCCATTCCACGGGTCTCAACTCTCCAGGTTTAAGGTATTCTTCCTTCAGCTAAAACATGCATGTGGAACCCAGAGTATGATCAACCATGTGATCGGGAGACGTGTTCAAATATGTCTCAGTTTTCCTCCCTGGTACTCGGGTGCAACATTCCAGACGCTTTACTAACACTCTCCCGACTTGGAGAGTCAGTCCCTTTAACCTCCTGTTTGGCCCAGTTTGCAATTTCTGCGGAAGATGAACAGGAATAGCGAGAACCAATGAGAGACTAGCTGGAGGTGTCTGGACGGGCAAATTTAACTCTCATTTCCCACCAGGAAGAGGAATTAACCAAAGGCTCAGCGTGCCGTGCCGGAACCAGATTAGGGCCTGAAGCCATCCTGCGGTGTTGCGGCCAGGTCACAAGAAAGCGAGTTGAAGAAAGGAGCTCAGGGGCACTGTAATTCACAAACCTGCAGAGTTATAAATGACAGCTATCGTCCAAAAATAGACTGAAGTAAGGCTGCCAAGAGGACTTGAAAGCGGGGCAGAATTGCAGGAAACCGATTTCAGGAGGTAGACTGGAATTGCATTGAAAGCATAGGAAAAGAGGCAGAACGTCCACAATGATGCACTTGGCCAAAAAGGGCGTATGCGTTTTTTCCTGAATATATTCAGGAAAAAACGCATACGCCCTTTTTGGCCAACCAAGCAAGCTTGCAAAGGAAATCTGCACTACAATGAAGTCTCACTTCCCCCGGTCAAAAGGGCCATCTGAAAAAAGTGTAAAATCCAGAAAGGCAGGACAGGCCATGGAGAACTGGGAGCCTTGTTATGCTGATGGGCGGGATGTAAATTGCCAACAGACACTGGGGAGAAGTGTATGGTGTTTCCTGAAACATCTAAAAAACAAAGCAACAGAGCCTAGGGCACTTCCACTTATGGTCCTATAGCTTAGGGAAATTAAAATCAAAAAGACACAGCCACCCCAAAGTTTGGAACGGCTCTGTTTACAAGAACCTCGTTTACAGTACAAGTTCAACATCGCAGAAAGTGAAAAATGGATAAAGAAGTTGTGGTATTTACTTACAAAGCAATATCACTCAGCAATGAAATCTATGTCATCAGGCCCTTAGCAGCACAATGAGTGGATTCAGGTATGATGATTCTAACTGAAATAAGTCACACAGAAAAAGAAACATCATAAGATATCAGTAATACACGGAATGTAAACTTGGCTACAAAGGAACTGAATTACAGAACAGAACAGGGTCTCAAATTTAGAAAACCAACTTATGCTTGCTTAAGGGAAAGGTGAGTTGGGGTGCTGCATAAAACCAGAGATTGAAATGAGCACAGATAAAGTTCCTTAAGCCAAATATGGAATAGACAAGAGCTACTCCTTGCTCAACGAAATGGACTCAACACCGCATATTAAACGCCTAAGAATGTACCTGACTAGTAAGTATCTTAAAACCTATGGATTGCTATGTCTCCGAAAGAGAATCAAGCATGTGTACAGGGGCATAAACGCAGCAGTGATAGGATTGGAGAGGTTCGGTGAGCAAATGAAGACCCTTTGAAGTCATATTGCATGGTACCCATTCCACGGGTTTCAACTACTCAGGTTTAAGGTATTCTTCCTTCAGCTAAAACATGCATGTGGAACCAGAGTATGATCAACCATGTGATCGGGAGACGTGTTCAAATATGTCTCAGTTTTCCTCCCTGGTACTCGGGTGCAACATTCCAGACGCTTTACTAACACTCTCCCCACTTGGAGAGTCAGCGCCTTTAACCTCCTGTTTGGCCCAGTTTGCAATTTCTGCGGAAGATGAACAGGAATAGCGAGAACCAATGAGACTAGCTGGAGGTGTCTGGACGGGCAAATTTAACTCTCATTTCCCACCAGGAAGAGGAAATAACCAAAGGCTCAGCGTGCCGTGCCGGAACCAGATTAGGGCCTGAAGCCATCCTGCGGTGTTGCGGCCAGCTCACAAGAAAGCGAGTTGAAGAAAGGAGCTCAGGGGCACTGTAATTCACAAACCTGCAGAGTTATAAATGACAGCTATCGTCCAAAAATAGACTGAAGTAAGGCTGCCAAGAGGACTTGAAAGCGGGGCAGAATTGCAGGAAACCGATTTCAGGAGGTAGACTGGAATTGCATTGAAAGCATAGGAAAAGAGGCAGAACGTCCACAATGATGCACTTGGCCAAAAAGGGCGTATGCGTTTTTTCCTGAATATATTCAGGAAAAAACGCATACGCCCTTTTTGGCCACCAAGCAAGCTTGCAAAGGAAATCTGCACTACAATGAAGTCTCACTTCCCCCCGGTCAAAAGGGCCATCTGAAAAAAGTGTAAAATCCAGAAAGGCAGGACAGGCCATGGAGAACTGGGAGCCTTGTTATGCTGATGGGCGGGATGTAAATTGCCAACAGACACTCGGGAGAAGTGTATGGTGTTTCCTGAAACATCTAAAAAACAAAGCAACAGAGCCTAGGGCACTTCCACTTATGGTCCTATAGCTTAGGGAAATTAAAATCAAAAAGACACAGCCACCCCAAAGTTTGGAACGGCTCTGTTTACAAGAACCTCGTTTACAGTACAAGTTCAACATCGCAGAAAGTGAAAAATGGATAAAGAAGTTGTGGTATTTACTTACAAAGCAATATCACTCAGCAATGAAATCTATGTCATCAGGCCCTTAGCAGCACAATGAGTGGATTCAGGTATGATGATTCTAACTGAAATAAGTCACACAGAAAAAGAAACATCATAAGATATCAGTAATACACGGAATGTAAACTTGGCTACACAGGAACTGAATTACAGAACAGAACAGGGTCTCAAATTTAGAAAAAACAACTTATGCTTGCTTAATGGGAAATGTGAGTTGGGGTGCTGCATAAAACCAGAGATTGAAATGAGCACAGATAAAGTTCCTTAAGCCAAATATGGAATAGACAAGAGCTACTCCTTGCTCAACGAAATGGACTCAACACCGCATATTAAACGCCTAAGAATGTACCTGACTAGTAAGTATCTTAAAACCTATGGATTGCTATGTCTCCGAAAGAGAATCAAGCATGTGTACAGGGGCATAAATGCAGCAGTGATAGGATTGGAGAGGTTCGGTGAGCAAATGAAGACCCTTTGAAGTCATATTGCATGGTACCCATTCACGGGTTTCAACTCCCAGGTTTAAGGTATTCTTCCTTCAGCTAAAACATGCATGTGGAACCCAGAGTATGATCAACCATGTGATCGGGAGACGTGTTCAAATATGTCTCAGTTTTCCTCCCCTGGTACTCGGGTGCAACATTCCAGACGCTTTACTAACACTCTCCCACTTGGAGAGTCAGTCCTTTAACCTCCTGTTTGGCCCAGTTTGCAATTTCTGCGGAAGATGAACAGGAATAGCGAGAACCAATGAGAGGCTAGCTGGAGGTGTCTGGACGGGCAAATTTAACTCTCATTTCCCACCAGGAAGAGGAAATAACCAAAGGCTCAGCGTGCCGTACCGGAACCAGATTAGGGCCTGAAGCCATCCTGCGGTGTTGCGGCCAGCTCACAAGAAAGCGAGTTGAAGAAAGGAGCTCAGGGGCACTGTAATTCACAAACCTGCAGAGTTATAAATGACAGCTATCGTCCAAAAATAGACTGAAGTAAGGCTGCCAAGAGGACTTGAAAGCGGGGCAGAATTGCAGGAAACCGATTTCAGGAGGTAGACTGGAATTGCATTGAAAGCATAGGAAAAGAGGCAGAACGTCCACAATGATGCACTTGGCCAAAAGGGCGTATGCGTTTTTTCCTGAATATATTCAGGAAAAAACGCATACGCCCTTTTTGGCCAACCAAGCAAGCTTGCAAAGGAAATCTGCACTACAATGAAGTCTCACTTCCCCCGGTCAAAAGGGCCATCTGAAAAAAGTGTAAAATCCAGAAAGGCAGGACAGGCCATGGAGAACTGGGAGCCTTGTTATGCTGATGGGCGGGATGTAAATTGCCAACACCACTCGGGAGAAGTGTATGGTGTTTCCTGAAACATCTAAAAAACAAAGCAACAGAACCTAGGGCACTTCCACTTATGGTCCTATAGCTTAGGGAAATTAAAATCAAAAAGACACAGCCACCCCAAAGTTTGGGACGCTCTGTTTACAAGAACCTCGTTTACAGTACAAGTTCAACATCGCAGAAAGTGAAAAATGGATAAAGAAGTTGTGGTATTCACTTACAAAGCAATATCATTCAGCAATGAAATCTATGTCATCAGGCCCTTAGCAGCACAATGAGTGGATTCAGGTATGATGATTCTAACTGAAATAAGTCACACAGAAAAAGAAACATCATAAGATATCAGTAATACACGGAATGTAAACTTGGCTACACAGGAACTGAATTACAGAACAGAACAGGGTCTCAAATTTAGAAAACCAACTTATGCTTGCTTAAGGGTAAAGGTGAGTTGGGGTGCTGCATAAAACCAGAGATTGAAATGAGCACAGATAAAGTTCCTTAAGCCAAATATGGAATAGACAAGAGCTACTCCTTGCTCAACGAAATGGACTCAACACCGCATATTAAACGCCTAAGAATGTACCTGACTAGTAAGTATCTTAAAACCTATGGATTGCTATGTCTCCGAAAGAGAATCAAGCATGTGTACAGGGGCATAAACGCAGCAGTGATAGGATTGGAGAGGTTCGGTGAGCAAATGAAGACCCTTTGAAGTCATATTGCATGGTACCCATTCCACGGGTTTCAACTACCCAGGTTTAAGGTATTCTTCCTTCAGCTAAAACATGCATGTGGAACCCAGAGTATGATCAACCATGTGAACGGGAGACGTGTTCAAATATGTCTCAGTTTTCCTCCCCTGGTACTCGGGTGCAACATTCCAGACGCTTTACTAACACTCTCCCCACTTGGAGAGTCAGCGCCTTTAACCTCCTGTTTGGCCCAGTTTGCAATTTCTGCGGAAGATGAACAGGAATAGCGAGAACCAATGAGAGACTAGCTGGAGGTGTCTGGACGGGCAAATTTAACTCTCATTTCCCACCAGGAAGAGGAATAACCAAAGGCTCAGCGTGCCGTGCCGGAACCAGATTAGGGCCTGAAGCCATCCTGCGGTGTTGCGGCCAGCTCACAAGAAAGCGAGTTGAAGAAAGGAGCTCAGGGGCACTGTAATTCACAAACCTGCAGAGTTATAAATGACAGCTATCGTCCAAAAATAGACTGAAGTAAGGCTGCCAAGAGTACTTGAAAGCGGGGCAGAATTGCAGGAAACCGATTTCAGGAGGTAGACTGGAATTGCATTGAAAGCATAGGAAAAGAGGCAGAACGTCCACAATGATGCACTTGGCCAAAAAGGGCGTATGCGTTTTTTCCTGAATATATTCAGGAAAAAACGCATACGCCCTTTTTGGCCAACCAAGCAAGCTTGCAAAGGAAATCTGCACTACAATGAAGTCTCACTTCCCCCCGGTCAAAAGGGCCATCTGAAAAAAGTGTAAAATCCAGAAAGGCAGGACAGGCCATGGAGAACTGGGAGCCTTGTTATGCTGATGGGCGGGATGTAAATTGCCAACAGACACTCGGGAGAAGTGTATGGTGTTTCCTGAAACATCTAAAAAACAAAGCAACAGAGCCTAGGGCACTTCCACTTATGGTCCTATAGCTTAGGGAAATTAAAATCAAAAAGACACAGCCACCCCAAAGTTTGGAACGGCTCTGTTTACAAGAACCTCGTTTACAGTACAAGTTCAACATCGCAGAAAGTGAAAAATGGATAAAGAAGTTGTGGTATTTACTTACAAAGCAATATCACTCAGCAATGAAATCTATGTCATCAGGCCCTTAGCAGCACAATGAGTGGATTCAGGTATGATGATTCTAACTGAAATAAGTCACACAGAAAAAGAAACATCATAAGATATCAGTAATACACGGAATGTAAACTTGGCTACACAGGAACTGAATTACAGAACAGAACAGGGTCTCAAATTTAGAAACCAACTTATGCTTGCTTAAGGGGAAAGGTGAGTTGGGGTGCTGCATAAAACCAGAGATTGAAATGAGCACAGATAAAGTTCCTTAAGCCAAATATGGAATAGACAAGAGCTACTCCTTGCTCAACGAAATGGACTCAACACCGCATATTAAACGCCTAAGAATGTACCTGACTAGTAAGTATCTTAAAACCTATGGATTGCTATGTCTCCGAAAGAGAATCAAGCATGTGTACAGGGGCATAAACGCAGCAGTGATAGGATTGGAGAGGTTCGGTGAGCAAATGAAGACCCTTTGAAGTCATATTGCATGGTACCCATTCCACGGGTTTCAACTACCCAGGTTTAAGGTATTCTTCCTTCAGCTAAAACATGCATGTGGAACCCAGAGTATGATCAACCATGTGATCGGGAGACGTGTTCAAATATGTCTCAGTTTTCCTACCTGGTACTCGGGTGCAACATTCCAGACGCTTTACTAACACTCTCCCCACTTGGAGAGTCAGCGCCTTTAACCTCCTGTTTGGCCCAGTTTGCAATTTCTGCGGAAGATGAACAGGAATAGCGAGAACCAATGAGAGACTAGCTGGAGGTGTCTGGACGGGCAAATTTAACTCTCATTTCCCACCAGGAAGAGGAAATAACCAAAGGCTCAGCGTGCCGTGCCGGAACCAGATTAGGGCCTGAAGCCATCCTGCGGTGTTGCGGCCAGCTCACAAGAAAGCGAGTTGAAGAAAGGAGCTCAGGGGCACTGTAATTCACAAACCTGCAGAGTTATAAATGACAGCTATCGTCCAAAAATAGACTGAAGTAAGGCTGCCAAGAGGACTTGAAAGCGGGGCAGAATTGCAGGAAACCGATTTCAGGAGGTAGACTGGAATTGCATTGAAAGCATAGGAAAAGAGGCAGAACGTCCACAATGATGCACTTGGCCAAAAAGGGCGTATGCGTTTTTTCCTGAATATATTCAGGAAAAAACGCATACGCCCTTTTTGGCCAACCAAGCAAGCTTGCAAAGGAAATCTGCACTACAATGAAGTCTCACTTCCCCCCGGTCAAAAGGGCCATCTGAAAAAAGTGTAAAATCCAGAAAGGCAGGACAGGCCATGGAGAACTGGGAGCCTTGTTATGCTGATGGGCGGGATGTAAATTGCCAACAACCACTCGGGAGAAGTGTATGGTGTTTCCTGAAACATCTAAAAAACAAAGCAACAGAGCCTAGGGCACTTCCACTTATGGTCCTATAGCTTAGGGAAATTAAAATCAAAAACACACAGCCACCCCAAAGTTTGGGACGGCTCTGTTTACAAGAACCTCGTTTACAGTACAAGTTCAACATCGCAGAAAGTGAAAAATGGATAAAGAAGTTGTGGTTTTTACTTACAAAGCAATATCACTCAGCAATGAAATCTATGTCATCAGGCCCTTAGCAGCACAATGAGTGGATTCAGGTATGATGATTCTAACTGAAATAAGTCACACAGAAAAAGAAACATCATAAGATATCAGTAATACACGGAATGTAAACTTGGCTACACAGGAACTGAATTACAGAACAGACACAGGGTCTCAAATTTAGAAAACCAACTTATGCTTGCTTAAGGGTAAAGGTGAGTTGGGGTGCTGCATAAAACCAGAGATTGAAATGAGCACAGATAAAGTTCCTTAAGCCAAATATGGAATAGACAAGAGCTACTCCTTGCTCAACGAAATGGACTCAACACCGCATATTAAACGCCTAAGAATGTACCTGACTAGTAAGTATCTTAAAACCTATGGATTGCTATGTCTCCGAAAGAGAATCAAGCATGTGTACAGGGGCATAAACGCAGCAGTGATAGGATTGGAGAGGTTCGGTGAGCAAATGAAGACCCTTTGAAGTCATATTGCATGGTACCCATTCCACGGGTTTCAACTACCAGGTTTAAGGTATTCTTCCTTCAGCTAAAACATGCATGTGGAACCGAGTATGATCAACCGTGTGGTCGGGAGACGTGTTCAAATATGTCTCAGTTTTCCTCCCCTGGTACTCGTGTGCAACATTCCAGACGCTTTACTAACACTCTCCCCACTTGGAGAGTCAGCCCTTTAACCTCCTGTTTGGCCCAGTTTGCAATTTCTGCGGAAGATGAACAGGAATAGCGAGAACCAATGAGAGACTAGCTGGAGGTGTCTGGACGGGCAAATTTAACTCTCATTTCCCACCAGGAAGAGGAATTAACCAAAGGCTCAGCGTGCCGTGCCGGAACCAGATTAGGGCCTGAAGCCATCCTGCGGTGTTGCGGCCAGCTCAAAAGAAAGCGAGTTGAAGAAAGGAGCTCAGGGGCACTGTAATTCACAAACCTGCAGAGTTATAAATGACAGCTATCGTCCAAAAATAGACTGAAGTAAGGCTGCCAAGAGGACTTGAAAGCGGGCAGAATTGCAGGAAACCGATTTCAGGAGGTAGACTGGAATTGCATTGAAAGCATAGGAAAAGAGGCAGAACGTCCACAATGATGCACTTGGCCAAAAAGGGCGTATGCGTTTTTTCCTGAATATATTCAGGAAAAAACGCATACGCCCTTTTTGGCCAACCAAGCAAGCTTGCAAAGGAAATCTGCACTACAATGAAGTCTCACTTCCCCCCGGTCAAAAGGGCCATCTGAAAAAAGTGTAAAATCCAGAAAGGCAGGACAGGCCATGGAGAACTGGGAGCCTTGTTATGCTGATGGGCGGGATGTAAATTGCCAACAACCACACCGGAGAAGTGTATGGTGTTTCCTGAAACATCTAAAAAACAAAGCAACAGAGCCTAGGGCACTTCCACTTATGGTCCTATAGCTTAGGGAAATTAAAATCAAAAAGACACAGCCACCCCAAAGTTTGGGACGCCTCTGTTTACAAGAACCTCGTTTACAGTACAAGTTCAACATCGCAGAAAGTGAAAAATGGATAAAGAAGTTGTGGTATTTACTTACAAAGCAATATCACTCAGCAATGAAATCTATGTCATCAGGCCCTTAGCAGCACAATGAGTGGATTCAGGTATGATGATTCTAACTGAAATAAGTCACACAGAAAAAGAAACATCATAAGATATCAGTAATACACGGAATGTAAACTTGGCTACACAGGAACTGAATTACAGAACAGAACAGGGTCTCAAATTTAGAAAACCAACTTATGCTTGCTTAAGGGTAAAGGTGAGTTGGGGTGCTGCATAAAACCAGAGATTGAAATGAGCACAGATAAAGTTCCTTAAGCCAAATATGGAATAGACAAGAGCTACTCCTTGCTCAACGAAATGGACTCAACACCGCATATTAAACGCCTAAGAATGTACCTGACTAGTAAGTATCTTAAAACCTATGGATTGCTATGTCTCCGAAAGAGAATCAAGCATGTGTACAGGGGCATAAACGCAGCAGTGATAGGATTGGAGAGGTTCGGTGAGCAAATGAAGACCCTTTGAAGTCATATTGCATGGTACCCATTCCACGGGTTTCAACTCCCAGGTTTAAGGTATTCTTCCTTCAGCTAAAACATGCATGTGGAACCCAGAGTATGATCAACCATGTGATCGGGAGACGTGTTCAAATATGTCTCAGTTTTCCTCCCCTGGTACTCGGGTGCAACATTCCAGACGCTTTACTAACACTCTCCCGACTTGGAGAGTCAGTCCCTTTAACCTCCTGTTTGGCCCAGTTTGCAATTTCTGCGGAAGATGAACAGGAATAGCGAGAACCAATGAGAGACTAGCTGGAGGTGTCTGGACGGGCAAATTTAACTCTCATTTCCCACCAGGAAGAGGAATAACCAAAGGCTCAGCGTGCCGTGCCGGAACCAGATTAGGGCCTGAAGCCATCCTGCGGTGTTGCGGCCAGCTCACAAGAAAGCGAGTTGAAGAAAGGAGCTCAGGGCACTGTAATTCACAAACCTGCAGAGTTATAAATGACAGCTATCGTCCAAAAATAGACTGAAGTAAGGCTGCCAAGAGGACTTGAAAGCGGGCAGAATTGCAGGAAACCGATTTCAGGAGGTAGACTGGAATTGCATTGAAAGCATAGGAAAAGAGGCAGAACGTCCACAATGATGCACTTGGCCAAAAAGGGCGTATGCGTTTTTTCCTGAATATATTCAGGAAAAAACGCATACGCCCTTTTTGGCCAACCAAGCAAGCTTGCAAAGGAAATCTGCACTACAATGAAGTCTCACTTCCCCCGGTCAAAAGGGCCATCTGAAAAAAGTGTAAAATCCAGAAAGGCAGGACAGGCCATGGAGAACTGGGAGCCTTGTTATGCTGATGGGCGGGATGTAAATTGCCAACAGACACTCGGGAGAAGTGTATGGTGTTTCCTGAAACATCTAAAAAACAAAGCAACAGAGCCTAGGGCACTTCCACTTATGGTCCTATAGCTTAGGGAAATTAAAATCAAAAAGACACAGCCACCCCAAAGTTTGGACCGCCTCTGTTTACAAGAACCTCGTTTACAGTACAAGTTCAACATCGCAGAAAGTGAAAAATGGATAAAGAAGTTGTGGTATTTACTTACAAAGCAATATCACTCAGCAATGAAATCTATGTCATCAGGCCCTTAGCAGCACAATGAGTGGATTCAGGTATGATGATTCTAACTGAAATAAGTCACACAGAAAAAGAAACATCATAAGATATCAGTAATACACGGAATGTAAACTTGGCTACACAGGAACTGAATTACAGAACAGAACAGGGTCTCAAATTTAGAAAACCAACTTATGCTTGCTTAAGGGTAAGGTGAGTTGGGGTGCTGCATAAAACCAGAGATTGAAATGAGCACAGATAAAGTTCCTTAAGCCAAATATGGAATAGACAAGAGCTACTCCTTGCTCAACGAAATGGACTCAACACCGCATATTAAACGCCTAAGAATGTACCTGACTAGTAAGTATCTTAAAACCTATGGATTGCTATGTCTCCAAAAGAGAATCAAGCATGTGTACAGGGGCATAAACGCAGCAGTGATAGGATTGGAGAGGTTCGGTGAGCAAATGAAGACCCTTTGAAGTCATATTGCATGGTACCCATTACACGGGTCTCAACTCCCAGGTTTAAGGTATTCTTCCTTCAGCTAAAACATGCATGTGGAACCCAGAGTATGATCAACCATGTGAACGGGAGACGTGTTCAAATATGTCTCAGTTTTCCTCCCCTGGTACTCGGGTGCAACATTCCAGACGCTTTACTAACACTCTCCCGACTTGGAGAGTCATCGCCTTTAACCTCCTGTTTGGCCCAGTTTGCAATTTCTGCGAAGATGAACAGGAATAGCGAGAACCAATGAGAGGCTAGCTGGAGGTGTCTGGACGGGCAAATTTAACTCTCATTTCCCACCAGGAAGAGGAAATAACCAAAGGCTCAGCGTGCCGTGCCGGAACCAGATTAGGGCCTGAAGCCATCCTGCGGTGTTGCGGCCAGCTCACAAGAAAGCGAGTTGAAGAAAGGAGCTCAGGGGCACTGTAATTCACAAACCTGCAGACTTATAAATGACAGCTATCGTCCAAAAATAGACTGAAGTAAGGCTGCAAGAGGACTTGAAAGCGGGGCAGAATTGCAGGAAACCGATTTCAGGAGGTAGACTGGAATTGCATTGAAAGCATAGGAAAAGAGGCAGAACGTCCACAATGATGCACTTGGCCAAAAAGGGCGTATGCGTTTTTTCCTGAATATATTCAGGAAAAAAAACGCATACGCCCTTTTTGGCCAACCAAGCAAGCTTGCAAAGGAAATCTGCACTACAATGAAGTCTCACTTCCCCCCCGTCAAAATGGCCATCTGAAAAAAGTGTAAAATCCAGAAAGGCAGGACAGGCCATGGAGAACTGGAGCCTTGGTTATGCTGATGGCGGGATGTAAATTGCCACAACCACTCGGGAA